>NW_012108186.1:1349751-1516646 GCF_000951045.1 Mandrillus leucophaeus | reverse complement strand
GTAAAGGATTTTATTTCTCCTTCACTTATGAAGCTTAGTTTGGCTGGATATGAAATTCTGGGTTGAAAATTCTTTTCTTTAAGAATGTTGAATATGCCCCCCACTCTCTTCTGGCTTTTAGGGTTTCTGCCAAGAGATCTGTTGTAAGTCTGATGGGCTTCCCTTTGTGGGTAACTCACCCTTTCTCTTTGGCTACCCTTAACATTTTTTCCTTCATTTCCACCTTGGTAAATCTGACAATTATGTTTCTTGGGGTTGCTCTTCTCGAGGAGTGTCTTTGTGGTGTTCTCTGTATTTTCTGAGTTTGAATGTTGGCCTGCCTGGCCAGGTTGAGGTTTTCCTGGATAATATCCTGAAGAGTGTTTTCCAACTTGATTCCATTCTTCCCAACCCTTTCAGGTTCACCAATCAAACGTAGATTTGGTCTTTTCACATAGTCCCGTATTTCTTGGAGACTTTGTTCATTTCTTTTTACTGTTTTTCCTCTAACCTTGTTTTCTCATGTTATTTCATTAATTTGATCTTCAATCACAGATACCCTTTCTTCCACTTGATCTAATTGGCTATTGAAGCTTGTGCATGCATCACAAAGTTCTTGTGCCATGGATTTCAGTTCTATCAGGTCATTTAAGGTGTTCTCTACACTGTTTATTCTAGTTAACCATTCGTCTAACCTTTTTTCAAGGTTTTTAGCTTCCTTGTGCTGGGCTCGGACATGCTCCTTTAGCTTAAAGTTTATTATTACTGGCCTTCTGAAGCCTACTACTGTCAGCTCATCAAAGCCATTCTCTGCCCAGCTTTGTTCCATTGCTGGTGAGGAGCTGCAATCCTTTGGAGGAGAAGAGGTGCTCGATTTTTAGAATTTTCAGTTTTTCTGCTTTGGTTTCTCCCCATCTCTGTGGTTTTATCTACCTTTGGTCTTTGATTTTTGGTGACTTACAGATGGGGTTTCGGTGTAGATGTCCTTGTTGTTGATGTTGATGCTATTCCTTTCTGTTTGTTTTTTCCTTCTAATAGTCAGGTCCGTCAGCTGCAGGTCTGTTGGAATTTGCTGGAGGTCCACTCCAGACCCTGTTTGCCTGGGTATCACTAGTGGAGGCTGCAGAACAGCAAATATTACTGCCTGATCCTTCCTCTGGAAACTTCATCCCAGAGGGGCCCCCACCTATATGAGGCATCTGTCAGCCCCTACTGGGAGGCGTCTCCCGGTTAGGCTACATGGGGTCAGGGACCCACTTGTGGAGGCAGTCTGTCTGTTCTGAGAGCTCAAATGCCATGTTGGGAGAACCTCTGTTGTCTTCAGAGCTGTCAGACAGGGACGTTTAAGTCTGCAGAAGTTGTCTGCTGCCTTTTGTTCAGCTATGCCCTGCCCACAGAGGTGAAGTCTATAGAGGCAGTAGGCCTTGCTGAGCTGTGGTGTGTTCCTCCCAGTTCAAGCTTTCCAGCCACTTCGTTTACCTACTTAAGCCTCAGCAATGGCGGACGTCCCTTCTCCAGCCAGGCTGCTGCCTCCCAGTTCCATTTCAGACTGCAGCTCAAGCAGTGAGCAAGGCTCTGTGGGCATGGGACCCACTGAGCCAGGCACGGGAGAGAATCACCTTATCTGCTGGTTGCTAAGACCTTGGGAAAAGTGCAGTATTTGGGTGGGAGTGTCCTGTTTTTCCAGGTACAGTCTGTCGTGGCTTCCCTGGATAGGAAAGGGAAATCCCCTGACCCCTTACCCTTGCAGGGTAAGGTGACGCCCTGCCCTGCTTTGGCTCACCCTCTGTGGGCTGCACCCAGTGTCCAACCAGTCCCAGGGAGATGAACCAGGTACCTCAGTTGGAAATGCAGAAATCACCCGTCTTCTGAATCAATCATGCTGGGAGCTGCAGAGCAGAGCTGTTCCTATTCGGCCATCTTGGAACCAGCAATTTTCTTTTCCATTGAAAATCAGTAAATTTTTTAAAAAAGAATCCAGGTCTATAACTCTGGGATTGATAATACAATATTGGTTTTGACAAAGTCCAGTTTCTGGACCTGGATCATGGTAACATTGCCAATATACTGTGAGACCATCTGATAATACCTCTTTGTGACTATCTGGTCAGCATTTTCCTGGCATAAACCCTGCAACTCTCAGAAATAGGGAACTAGATTTCAGAAACAAATATAGAATAATGAGTTCTCTATTTGCATGTCTGTAACTTATTTATTAATTTACAAAGAATCAGATTTCAATACCCACCATTGTACCAATATCTAGAACAGAATGTGCAATTCAGTTTATGTTATTTTATCTTATTTATTTTTTGAGATGGAGCCTCAGTCTTGTTGCCCAGGCTGGAGTGCAATGATGTGATCTTGGCTCACTGCAACCTCAGCCTCCCCGGGTTCAAGTGATTCTCCTGCCTTAGCCTCCCAAATAGCTGGGATTACAGGTGCCCGCCACCATGCCTGACTAATTTTTGTATTTTTAGTAGAGCAGGGTTTCACCATGTTGGCCAGGCTGGTCTTGAGCTCCTGATCTCAGGTGATCTGCCCGCTTCAGCCTCCCAAATTGCTGGGATTACAGGTGTTAGCCACTGTGCCTGTGCAATTCAATTTAACTCTAAGTCTAAATCAGTTGGAAAGGTATTCATTTACCTATGTATTCCTCACAACTCTTAGTCTCTCAAGGTGCTTTGCGAAAGTATTTCTGGGTTTAAGAAGTTTAAAAAACATTGTATACTCTATTTCTATTTAGAGATTCAGAATGTATATTAGCCTTTAAGAATATGATAAGTGTTGAGGATCTGTTTAACTTTAATCCAGCATTTTCCCTTTTTTCTCCATCCTCTCCTTATTTTGTGTAACCAAATATTCACAATATCCCTTATAACACACTTGTGTATTATCATTACTATCTATTTCTTACCCTACTTCATGTGTTTAAAGTCATTTAATATTATTAAGGCTTGTAATTGGGAAAATTAATCTGTTTTTGCACATTTATAAAGGTTGAATGCATCATGATTATTTACTTTGCTCTGCAATAATATTCAAATCAGTTTCTGCTTATCTCCTTTTTACATGAGGTTTGTCCTCTTAATAACATTCAGTTTACCAAATATGGCAAAAATGCATTTTCATTTCTCACATAGCTAGAAAATCTTTGCAGTATCTGGGCAAATAATTTTCTTCCTGCATTTTCTAGTGTACATTTATTTGCTTTGCTCTGTCAATATGCTTGAGTTGCAAATGTAAACATTGAAATAATCTGAAATTCCCTCTGACAGAGAGGTTTCCACCACTGATACACATTTCTCCGTGTATGTTTTGCTGTGTGAACAATTCCTTTCTTTGTTCACACATTAAGGCTTTGCCAGAGGCAGGCGTTTATGGCATTAATATACAGAATGTTGTGGGTATCTCTTTTATTATCTGGAAGGATAGCAGATGAAAACAATACTGAGCTCTAAAGGCATAAATAAATTCAAAAGATTTCAAAGACCGACTGCTAGCTGAAGTTTTCTCCAAGTTCAATATATAACCATCTAACTCTGTGTGTGGATGTGTGCATGGGAGCAGGCATGTCTGTCTATCCAGGGAGAGCAATTGAGAGAGAAAGAGAGAGAGAGAGAGGTGGGGAGGGGGTAGATAAAGAGAGTTTGCCTCATAGCCTTGTTTCAAATGCCAGCCCCATTTTGCCTCTAAAAAAAGAACAAAACCACAATTTTGTAATATATTTACTGATACAAAGTATAGTTTAGACATATTATAATGAGTCCATCATTAATGACACAAGAGTGTTTCAACTAAGAAGACAGTTTATATTTCTGAAAAAAATATGATGAAAAGAAGAAAACATTGAGCTCCTACAACTATTTTTATGAGAATCCTAAATGAAATTTGAGGGTATATAAAGGAAGCAAAAGCAACCAAAAGAGACACCACTACTGTCAGACTCTCCCCAGAGGTTATGTGATCAAGTGGCTGAGGCACTTTTGCTAATGAGGCTCAGGCTTAATCTAAGCTTTAAAAGGAACGTGTGGAATTTGTAATGTCCATAGCACTCTCTTCCCCATTTAGCTTTCTTTTCATTAGGCATGTGTAGATGAACACTAATATGTATTATATAATTTTTATTTAGCCACATCTCTGAGGAATTCAGAATTGTGTGGCTATTCTCAGCTTCCATTATTAACCACATTTATCAATGTGAAGGAAGGAGCAGCCAGGAAATACCATTCCAGTTTTATAGACAAGATAATAGAAAGCGACTTCCTCTAGTTCATAGAGACAAACTGGAGTAGACGCAGGTGGATAAAGTAAGTTTCATGGCTTGATTAGCCCAGAGCTTACTACTGCATCTTTAGAGCTTGGGGACTGGAAAATAAGTCAGTGGTGTGTCCTTGGGTGCTAGAAGCAGAAAAAGGAAATGTAAGGAAGCATCTGTCTCCAATATGCATATCCTTTTTTTTTTTTTTTTTTTGAGATGTAGTTTTGCTCTTGTTGCCCAGGCTGGAATGCAATGGCGTGGTCTCGGTTCACTGCAACCTCTGCCTCCCGGCTTCAAGTGATTCTCCTCTGTCAGCCTCCCAAGTAGCTGGGATTACAGGCATCCACCACCATGCCCAGCCAGTTTTTGTATTTTCAGTAGAGACAGGGTTTCACCGTATTGGCCAGGCTGGTCTTGAACTCCTAACCTCAAGTGGTCTGCCTGCCTCGGCCTCTCAAAGTGCTGGGATTACAGGCGTGAGCCATTGCGCCAGGCCCCTTGTGCATATCTTGAAGTATGAATTCTGCAAATGAAATAGAGTTCAGAAGGACTGGCAGTGAAGAAGTGGAGGTGACCCAACAGGCAAGTCAAATTAATTTGGAAGCTATTTTTGTTTTGTTTGCTACATACTCCTCCTGAAACAAGGACAGTCCTTCTCTCCCAGTTATTGCAGTATAGGACAATGGTAAGTCAGGAGGAGTCACACGAATGCTTTTCTGCTTTTCCAGACCAAATGAAAGCTGCAAAGGGAAAGAGAGAACTAGCTATTGCTACATTAAGAAAATGAGGTGCCAAGTGAAAACCCCAAATCTTATTTTTACATCCGCCAAGAAGTTTCAGTTTAGGATTCATACTGGGAGCAAGCTGCATATCACGTGAAATTCACGGCCCACATCACAGGAGAGCGCCATCGAGACACTGGAGTCCAGTGCTGTATTTGGCACAGCAAGGGACATTTGAAAATCAGAAAAGTTCACATTTCATGAGTTCCTGTCCAGAGAATTCTCTCTGCTCTCCACAGTGCTTCACTGTGAGCCGTGAAACAGCCTAAGTGAAGTACCCAGAAATCCACAGATATCAAGGCAAAGGATTAGTTCGCTTGCGTTCAGTCTCTGACATTCCTGTGAATTGCTGGGAGTCAATGGGACACAGGCAGAGAATATCAGATTGCCCCCTCTGCCAGTCGGCTCTTGCATTAGTTTCCTATTGCAACTGCAACACATTACACAACCTTCGCGGCACAAACAACACACATTTATTATCTCACGATTCTGGAGGTCAGAGTTTCAAAATGAGTCACACTGGGTTGAAATCAAAGTGTCGGCAGGACTACTTCCTTTCTGGAGGCTCCAGGGGAGCATTGGCTTCCTTGCCTTTTCCAGCTTCTAGAGGCTCTTTCATTGGCAGCAGTGCCAGCAGTGGCAGTTAAGCCTTCACACTTCCCATTATTACAACCTCCTTTTTTGCCATGACATCTCCTTCTCTGACTCTGACTTAGCTCTGTCTCTGTGTGCGTTGTTCAAAGACCCTTGTAATTACCTGGGCCCACTCAGAAAATCTAGAATCTTCTTCTGATCTGAAGATTAGCTGATGAGCAACTTTAATTCCATCTGCAACCTTAATTCCGCTATGCCTTATAACATAACACACTCACAGGTTCCAGATTAGGATGGGGGCATTTTGGAGGGAAACTTTGTTCTGCTTAAAATAGTTCTCTTGCTGCCCATCTCCCTACTTGGTACCATGTTGTCTTTATATAGTCATAGTTGAGTCATACTGTGGTTTAGTCTTGCTTTTTTCTGTTTATCAACACTTTCACACATATTGCCTCTTTAATTCTTAAAATACAGAAAAATACGTTAAAAAATCCTTGTTTTACAGAAGGAAAGTAAGGCAAAGAAGGACTAGGTGACTTTTTCATTATTGGATATGAAATTGGGGGCAGAACTGATACTCAAGTCCAGGTTGACTGTCTCTGGATTTGATGTTGCTTTTGCTCTGTAACTTTGCCTCTCATGTAGATACACGCATAAAGGTAATCTATGTAAGTATATATAGACATGTTTATTTACACATATTTATAGTGCATATGCATGTTCTTGGTCTCTGTTTATTGATGAAGTGGGGACAGTGATACTTCCCTTTCAGGGCTATTTGTAGAGTTAAAGAGAGAAGACATGTAGTATTTGACATCTAAATAAGATCAGGAAACTGGTGGTTTTATGACTAAATTTTGCATATCCTCCTGCACTCTTTGCAAACTGTTTGTTTTGGCTAAAACAATGTTTAAATATTAGGATTTGAGAGCCTTTTGGTGGTGCTCACAGTCTCCGCAACCCACTGATCCCCAGTGTTTTATACCAAGCTGGAATCAGAACTTTGTATAACCTGCTTGGGCCTCATAGGCATATGAGCTTGTATCCCTAAAATAAGTAGGAAAGGAGAAAAGAAAACCCCCTAAATATTTTGGGACATCCTTTTTTTCTTAACATGCACCAATGTCCAAACTTACTAGGTAAGGAATAGTACAAAAGATTTTGCTGCTTTTTTAAAAGCAAATTAGGAACCACTTAGCAGAGAAATAGAGAAAAAGAACACCATGGGCTTTTAGACACAGTAATCTTTAGCATTAAATTTTTCTTTTTCTTTCTCTTGATTTTTTCTTCTGTGGACTAAAATTGAAGATAATTCTCCACTACAAATGATCTTCCAGAATTATAGGTCAGACTTTTGTGGTGGAGGAAATTCCCCTCATCTTACCATCTCTGCAGACGAGGTCAAAATCAGATGTGGATAAAGCACTGACATAGCATTAGGACAGAGGATTCCAGTGCTGAGAATAAAAGCAAATTCATTATTTCTTCTTGTACATATCTTTTATAATGTAAATGATTCCAGAACTGAGGAGAAATGTGTAATTTGTAAAAGAATAAATGACACTACATGCAGTAATCTGCATATAATTCTTTCACAAATAATACATCCATTTTAGTATTGAAATGAAGAGAAGCCTGCCAAAAAAGGACTTGAAATTGATGCACACAACATTTTCACCTCGAATTCAAAGTTATTTACAGAAGCAGCAATCATTTTGTGATTAAAACATGTGTATGAAACTTATCCATAGGAAATAGGTACTATACTAAAGAGAATTAGCAGAAAAATAGATGCTGAGTAATTCTGTATAAAAAAACTTTTCTTCTGGCTTTCATAACTAACCTCTTCTGTAGATAATTAGTTGTGGGCTATTATCCTCTATAGAGTTTGGTTTTGTTTTTTTTTCTTGTATTTTTGATTCAAAACTATAGGAATACATTTTAGAAATAACGACAGTCATAGTTTTTAAGCTATAGAGGAGTGGAATATTTCTTTTAAAAGCAATACATTCTAAAATTGTTCAGAAAGGATAACTGGTTTGAACAATACAATGCTCTTTTCTAGACAACTTATCATAAAAGCTAAGGACTAATCTCGGAAAGCATTGGAAACTGGAGACAATATTTAGGAAAATAATTGATTCCATTAAACAAAACTATTTTCAGTTCTGTCTTATAGGCTTTGGCACATCTTCTGATTTATCACTAAAAGGAGATAGAAATTCTCAATAATACTAAAAACCAATGTAATCTTACATGCTGTTGATGGAACTTGGGAACAATATCCAGTAAGCATGAGCTTAATGGCCAACCTACACTTTGTCTTATGTGACCCAACAGAGTCACACAAGACACCTGCTTAATAAAAAAGAATATATGCGTTTGGGGTCGGAGGAGACGTAATTTTATTTAATTCCTATTTTATGACTTACAGATTTGGAAATGAGAGTCTGAACCATGCTCAAAACTGAATAGCAGTCCCCTCACTCAACTTTAAGTATCATGAGTGCAGAAAATGACCTGTCTCTGCTGACACTTTTAAACCAGGGCCTACTACAGCACCAGGAATATGTAGACTATATTTTTGGAATGAATGAATAGAAGTGGCTAGTAAAAACAGAAATCCAATAATTTGAAAACATTAAAAATTAAAAACAAAGAAAAGTTCTTGGGCTAAAATAAGATTCACAGATGTGGTTGAATACTATACGCTTGTTTGAGGCAAAATCAAGAGATTCATACTTAAAAATATTCCAAGATTTTTTTAAATTCCTAGAATAAAAAAAATTATGAGAATTTAGAAAGGCATCTTTTTTTCTTTCCTTTTCTATTACTATTATTTCTTTTTTACAATTTCCAGTACAGAGGGAGCAGACACTGTTGAAAGGCATACTAGGATTGGGAGTCTTTTGGAAAGGTAGCTAAACATAACTCACCAGAAATAGAAGTGGCACATTTACTTTGAGAGCTGTTCTATGCTCACATAATAGCAGTTTGGTTACAGAGAGACTCCTGGCTTAGGAATCAGAGAGCCATGTTCTAGGCTCAGATGGTCACAAACTAAACAGGTGAATTTGCAAAAATCAAGTGTATTTTTACATACTAGCAATAACCAATTTGAAATATCACATTAAATCCGCCATCAAACTCTTAGGAATAAATTTATTGAAAAGTTTACAAGAATTGTACTCTGGCAGCTACTAATATTACTTACAAAAATTAAAGACCTAGATAAATGAAGAGAGATATTGTAATCATAGATTGGAAAAGTTTAGTATTTTTATATGCTAATTATCTTCAAATTTACCTACAGATTCAATCAAAATCCCAGCACAACTTTTCATGGAAATTGATAACCTGATTCTGAAATTCATATGAAATCCATAGGACTGGCCTGAAAAATCTTGAAGATTCAAAAGAGTTGAAGACAACTTGATTTTGAGATTTACACTGGAGTGGAACCCAGAGTTATGAATCTGGCAGTTTCAGTGGGAACTGCTGTACAGCTGCCCTCCTCTCCACCTGAGAGAAGAACATAAATATTATCTTCCTAACGTAAATAAATCTTTACTAAAATAAAAGTTGAAGATCCTTAATGTATAAATTTTTGGAATGAAAACAAATGGCTCCTAGTTTCATTCCCCTTTTAAGTGTACATATATAACTTTAAATTATGGAGAGCGAATGTTTTGGGGGACAAAAGAAGGCATTCCTGTCCTTATAGCATGTCAGTTTCCAGTGCTCAGGGGGCTGGGTCTCTGTAGGAACAGTGAAAATTCCAAGACTAACTTCCCTAGTGCAGGCCATAATGTCTCTGTCTCGCATGAAAGCAGTAGTATATAATACATTGAAGAAATGAGTGTGGCTTTGTTCCAATGAAATCTTTTTATAAAAGAAGTAGCAGGCAAGATTTAACTCCTGGACTACACAGTTTGCCATCTCCTGCTGTGATAGTTAATTAGGTGTCGACTTGACTGGGTTAAGTGGTACCCAGATAGCTAGTAAAATATAGTCATATGCACCACATGATTACATTTCAGTCAACAATGAATCGTATATATGAAGGTGGTCTTAAAATATTATAATGGAGCTGAAAAATTCCTATCATCTGTTGACACTGTGGCGATGGTAACATCATAGCACAATGCATCGTTCATGTGTTGGTGGTGATGCTGCTGTAGAAAAACCTGTTGTGCTGCCAGTTGTATAAAAGCATAGCACATGCAATTAGTTATACTATAATACATAATGCTTGAGAATGATAATAAACACCAGCTACTGGTTTAGGCATTTCCAAAGCTATAATTTTTGTGGTTATTTTAGAGTGTACTTCTTCTACTTACACAAAAAGGTTTACTATAAAACAGTTATGCCATGTTACCCCAATAGCAGCCTCGTATATCTTGTGTTTAATGTAATCTTGTGTTGTTTTGTTCAGCATGGCCTCTAAGTCTTCAAAATCCACTGCTAATGTTGCCAATAAGAGGTCATGTTCAGTGACTGACCTGGAAACAAAATTCAAAGTGATTAAGAGCTACAAAGGTGGAAAATCAGTGACAGTTATTGTTTCCAGTCAGGCATGTCCCATTCCATGATGGCTACGATCTTGAAGGACATGAGCAAAGTAACAGAAACTGTTGAAGAATCTGATTCTTTGAAGGCAATGCAACTAACACAATTTTTAAAAGGCCTATCACACAGAAACTTTTAATGACCTGGATTGAAGACTAGACTCAGTAGTATATTCCTCTCAGCACCATGAAAATCATGACCCAAGCAAAATGTATGTTTTTGATGTTGAAAGAAAAGGCTGGACCTGATTACCATGTTGAATTTATTGTTAGTTTTGGGTATTTTAAATGATTCAAGAATTGTTATTCATTATACAATGTGAAAGTGAGTGTTGAGTCTGCGAGTGCAGATGTGAAGGCAGCTGAAGAACTTTTGGAAACTCTACATAAGCTGATTGTGGAGGAAAATTATTAGGGTTGGTGCAAAAGTAATTCTGGTTTTGGCCATTACAAAAAAGTAATGGCATTTACTTTGGAATTACTTTTGCACCCACCTAATACTTGCTCAAGCACATTTTCAATATGGGTAAAACCTTTCTATTCTGGAAATGAATGCTTGAAGAGCTTTCACCCATAAGGAGACCAAATAAATGCCAGGTTTCAAGGCTCATAAGGACAGTATAATAGTCCTGCTTGGGGCAATGCTGCAGCCTACAAATTGAAACCCTTTGTGATTTGGCACAGTGAGAACCTCAGGGCCTTCCAGCACATCAGTAAGTGCACACATTGTATTTATTTTAATATTGTATTTATATCAATAAGTACACAGGCCAGTGTACTACAGGAGCAATATAAGAAGTCGTGGACAGCCCAGCTCCTCTTCCAATGCCCTCCTGAATTGCTATGCCAGCGAAATGGAGAAGTACTGTTTGGAGAATAAGATATTTTTTGAGGTTTTGCTCATGGTTGATAATGCTCTTGCAGATCCTCCTTTTACTGGAGAGCTTCATTCCAACATCAAAGTGGTGTTTCTCTCTCCAAACACCACTTCTTTGATTCAATAAATAGATCAAGAAGTTATAGCAGATTTCAAGGCCTGCAACCTATGGAGCACCTTAGTTTAGGCTATTGCTGCAACTGAGGAAGACACTGAAATTGTGGAAAGACAACATCTATGACTGCATCAAGAACCTTATTTGGACTTGGTGTGATGTTGCCATGGGGTGTATGAATTGTATCTGGAAGAAGACACTGAAGCGTCATCCGTGACTTCAGAGGATTTGCTAAGGATGGAGAGGTTGCAAAAATCAACAAGGTTGTGACTGATATAGTAAACAACTTTAACCAGGTGCGGATGAGGATGACATTGAGGAACTCCTAAAGGTGGTTCCTGAGGAACTGACTAATGAGGAATCGTTGGAAATAGAACAGAAATGCATAGCTGAAGAAGAGACCAGAGAAAAGAGACCAGAGAAATTTTTGGGAGAAGACAAATACTCCCAAAAATTCACAACAAAGGGCTTAGCAGAAGCTTTTGCAAACCTCAATAAGCTTCTTAAAAATTTTGAAAACGTATACCCAACAATGAAATATTTCCACTAATAGAAAGAAATGCGTGTGGTGCATTGTCTGATTACAGGCAATTTCATGATGTTAAAAAAAAAACAAGCAGACCACCATGGACATATTTGTGAAAAGAGTGACAGCTCCTCAAGAAGAACCTTAGACAAGCACTTCAGGAAGCATTCCAGAAGGCATTGTTATCAGAGCAGATGACAGTTTCACGCATATTATTGTCCCTGAAAACCTTCCAGTGGAACAAGATGTGGAGGAGGAAGACAGTAATATTGATGATCCTGATCCTTTGTAGGCCTAGGCTAATGTTATGTTTGTGTCTTAATTTTTAAATAAAAAATAAATAAAACCAAAAAAAAAATTTAAACTAGAGAAAGGCTTATAGAATAAGGAGATAAAGAAAAATTATTTTGTATAGTTGTACAATGTGTTTGTATTTTAAGCTAAATTTTGTTACAAAATAGTCAAAAAGTTTAAAAGTGTAAAATTTAATGAAGTAAAAATGTTACAGTAAGTTAAAATTAATTACTGTCGAAGAAACATATATTTTTTGAGACAGGATCTTGCTCTGTCATCCAGGCTGAAGTGCAATGGTACAAACACAGCTCACTGCAGCCTTGACCTTCCAGGCTCAAGGGATCCTTTGACCTCACTTCCCAAGTAGCTGAGACCACACGTGCACACCATTATGCCCAGCTAATTTTTAAATTTTTTGCAGAAACAGAGTTTTGCTATGCTTCCCAGGCTGGTCTTGAATTTCTGGGCTCAAGTGACCCTCTTGCCTTGGCCTCTCAGTGTTAAGATTACAGGTGTTAGCCACCACAAATTAAAAAAAAAAAAAAAAAGTTTAGTGTAGCCTAAGTGTACAGTGTTTATGAAGTCTCCAGTATGTACAGTAATGTCCTAGGCCTACACAGTCACTCACCACTTCCTCACTGACTCACCCAGAGCAACTTCCAGCCCTGCATTCTCCATTCATGTAAGCGCCCTACATGAGTGGATCATTAAAATAAATCAATTATACTATATTTTTACTATAACTTTTCTATGCTTAGATATATTTATATACACAAATACCTACAACTGTGTTACAATTGCCTATGGTATTCAGTATAGTAACACGCTATGTAGATTTGTAGCCTAGGAACAATACACTACACCATACAGCTTAGGTGTGTAGCAGGTTGTACCATTTATGTTTGGGTAAGTACACTCTATGATGTTTGCACAATAAAAAACATCACCTAATGACACATTTCTCAGAATATATTTTCATTGTTAAGTGACCTCTGACTGTATTTCTGTGAGATGTCTCCAGAAGAGATTAGCATTCAATTTGGTAGATCTAGTGAAGAAGATCCACCCTCACCAGTGTAGGCAGACATCGTCCCATCCCTCAGGGCTCTGATAGGACAAAAACACAGAGAAAGGGCAAATTTGCTCTTTTCTGGAGCTGGACACCCATCTTCTCCTGCCCTTGCACGTTAGAACTTCAGGTTCACTGGCCTTTGGATTCTGAAAATTGCACCACCCAACTCCTTTCATCTTTGACTTCTTGGACTTAAACCAGGAGTCCCCCAGGTTCTGAGGCTTTGCATCTTGCACTGAGAGTCACACCGTCTGCTCCTCTAGTTCTCAAGCTTTTGGAATCGGACCGAATCACACTATGGGCTTTCGTGGTTCTCCAGCTTGCAGATGGCATATTGTGGAACTTCTCCACCTCCATAATCACGTGAATCAATTCCCATAATACATCTCCTCTTCTATATGTATATTTATATATTCTATTGGTTCTGTTTCTCTGGAGGGCCCCAAAGCATCTGTTCTAGAGTAACGGGAATCATGGCATTGGTTTCTTCAGCTATAAGGGTTATTGGCTGACAAGGAAGTTAAGGAACTTTCAATTCTTCGTTTCGATTTGTGTGGCAATTATATGGGTTTATATTTGTTAAAACACATCAAACTGTGCTTTTTATATCTGTGCATTTACTTTCATAAAATTTACTTCATTAAAAAGAATCCCTACAAGCCTTGGTGTAGGGGCTCATGCCTGTAATCCCAATATTTTGGGAGGCCAAGGTGGGAGGGTCGCTTGAGCCCAGGAGTTTGAGATCAGCCTGGGCAACAAAGTGAGACCTTGTCTTCCAAATAAATAAATAAAATAGCTAGGTGTGGGGTGTAGTCCCAGATATATGAGAGGCTGAGGCAGGAGGATCACTGCAGCCCAGTGGGGTGAGGTTGCAGAGAGCCAAGACAGCACTGTTGCAATCTAACCTGGTCGACAGAGTGAGAACCTGTCTCAAAAAAAAAAAAAAAAAAAATTACTACAGATTCTTGCATTTCAATCAACATTGAAAGGGTAATAAGGAAATATTATAAACAATTTCATGCTCGTTAATTCAATAACCTAGAAGAATTACACTAATTCCTTGAAAACTACAAACTGCCAAAATTCAACTAAGATAAAATAGATCATCTCAATAGCCATATAGGCATTGAAGAAATTGAATGTATAATTTGATAGCTCCTGCAAACATATCTCCAGAACAAAATGATTTCACTGGAGAATTCTACTAAACATTTAGAGAAGAATTAACATCAATTCTATGTAATCTCCTTCAGAACATAGAAGGGGAGGGAATATAACAATTCCCAACTCATGTTATAAGGCCAGTATTAACCTGATACCAAATAAGGCAAAGAAAATACAAAAATAAAACAAAAGACACCATAGAGACCAATATCCCTCATAAATATCACCACAAAAATCCTTGACAAAATATTAACAAACAGATTCAGAAATACCTAAAAAGAATTACACAATTATACACCATGACAAAGTAGATTTTATACTAAGAGTGCAAGGCTCGCTTAACATTTGCAAATCTATTGAGGTAATCCTACATATCAACAAAATCCAGATCTCTAGAACTTTTAGGTAATCTATGAAGCAGTAAAAATTAGTCTGTCCTCAGATTTTACTTTTCCAATAGTAAATGTTGATAAAATCTCCTGTATTTAAATGGCAAATAAAATGTGGTATATTCCTCTCTGAATTGTCTACAGAAAACACATTCTCATTCACATGTGCATTCACATACACACATCTTCCCTGGCACATAGATAATTGAAAAAAAGATACATTTTTTTAAAAAAGGTAATGCTTTTGGATAGTAGAATTATATGTGTGTTAAATTTTCAATATTTAAAATATATTTTGTACGATGGACCTGAATACATTTTTAGGTCAAGAAAAAAATAAATAATCTGAAGGGAGATACATGTATTGGTATTTATCCCAAGTAATTTCATTCATCTCTTTTTGGATCTTGAAAATTACATCACATACCAATATAATCAATTCTACATAACAAGAAACACTATTGTCACAGATAATTTCCCTCAAATTTATGACTCTAAAAGAAATTCTAAAGGACAATGTATGAGACAGTCAACTATTACAGCTTTAATACAGCTTTAATGCCTGACCACCAAGCCAGACTTAACCAGATTGTAAAATGAATTAACACTGACATATTGAAAAAAATGATAGAATTTCACGACAGTGAACTATTGTGGTCAAATCATAAGGGATTATCCTTTTACAATGTACCTTAAAAAACACCAACTTTCCATTATCACAAATTAGGTGCCTTCCATAGATAAATGCTATTATGAAAATACAAATGAAAAGTACATCTGTGGCCATTTTTATACTAATAGCTCAGCATTAATATAATGTCCAGGAATCGGATGTAATTACAGTGAGAGCCCCATGGCTTAGCTCTGCCACTGATTTCTTAAATAATCAATCTGAGAAGCTGAAATAGGGAGTCTGGGGGCATTTTTACCAAACAGAAAATTACATTTTCTTTAAAAATAACACATCAATTTATATTTTAAGTGGACAATAATGGATAAAGGATGCATTTGATGTCATAGCTTAGAATACCAGATGTCTTTTTTTCCAGGTTAATGTGTTATGTATTTTCAAACAATTTAAACTCCCTCCAAACAAAAATTGTAGATATGACTTTATTCTTTGAGTGAAGGAAAGTGTAGAGACTAAAAGAAAAGTAACTCTGAGAGTCTTTCTTTTGTGGATCCTACAGGAAACACATACACTCACACCCATACTCATACCTGTAGGATTCGGGTGTTAGCAGCATCTCCCTTTGTCCACAATAGAGAAAGAGCTAGAAGAGGTGGGAAAATAAAGTAAAAAGGGTCACTCACTTGAGAGAAAGAATCGGGGTTGTCACATACTTCGTTTACCTTCTCCTTCTGCTTTTAACTCATTTCTTCTACTCCACGGACCCTACACATACTCTAATTGATAACAATGGCATTAACATAGGCTAAAGCTCTTCTAAGTTCCCTGCTCTACCACAGGGGTGTAAAACCTAGAAACGACATTCCACAGACTCCCTTGCCAGCAGAATTCTAGTGAGATGCTACCGATGAGAAACACCTGCATGAGACTTGTAAGAAAGAAGAAAAGGGAAAGCCATTACTCTTCAGCTTTAGACAGATCCTAGGCATTGGTAAATCGTAGAGATGAGGTTTCCCTTGTGGCATTTTGATGAAGTCTTACATATCAGCCACTGATGCTGCAGGTATCTGAGAACTTTGGTAGTGGTTGTCTACAATTCTTTTATACTTTAGAATTTCCCAAGAGAGGCCTTTCTGTCCCTCATTACTTTAACCTTTCTACAGTTGTAAACCTTCTAACCCCATGTAATAATTTTCTTTCTACTCAACATACCTAGAGACTTTGTTTTCCTGACCAAAACTCTAACAGACTCTTCCATGGAGAAGTTATTGATAACCTCAAACAGCTTCTGGTTTGAGACGCGAATGAGCTTATTCCTTTCACCTCTTTTTTAAAATGTTCTTTTCTCTTAGGGAGCTAAATGGAATGAACAAATGAAACAACAGCTCACCCTGAATAAAATCATACCTTCAGCACTGTTTAGCATCATGGAATATCAAAGCCCCCATTATCACAGTTTGAATATGTAAATTATTAAATCAATCATTGCAAAACAGGAATACAATATGGTGAAGTGGCAAGTTGATAGGTGAATCATACAAAAATCAATAGTAACTGATGTGTTTGGTTAACAAAACAGCAATTTTTTATGGTTTGGCCTAAAAATAATATAAAATTGGAAATTATTTTCAATAGAAATGTGTTAGTACTGACAGTCTCCAAAAGAGGTTACATTCCCATTTTAAACAACAAAAAAATTAGCTGGGAAAATATGTGACTTTTTCACGTGAAAAACCATGTCAATGATATACATAACTCTAGCCTCACACACATATTCCCTGTGATTGCAGAAGCATTTCTCCTTCTCTGGCCTCCTCTAGCTCTTGATGACCTTGGATCCCTTACCTGCCTGCATGCTCAGTCTTGCCTTCAGTTCTAGAACAGCCCAGGCTTGATGTAAGATGTGCTCCTGTTACTTTCGTCATACCCTAGCACTCCTCTGCACCGATGCCACTCAGTACTTTACATTCTGAGCCAGTGACTAGTGTCCCACTGTGTTCTTAATTATTCCCCTCCAATAATCTGGAATGCTGTTACATGTTGAGGTCCTGCCACTTGTGTGCAGACCCAGAATCTGTGTGATCAGGCTTATGGTTATTGACACCCTGGGTCCCCTGTCACTTTGCTCTATCAAGACACCTTTTCCTTCATTTTGGATCCCATGGTGTTGATGGTTGTCCCATGGTGTTGCCCCAAATTATTTGAGGTTGTCCCATGATGTTGACTAAGTATTACTCTAGCATTGTGCACAGTTCCTACCAAACTTCATAAATATTCAATGAAGAATAAATTTTAAAAATCACAGATTGTTCAGAGCAGGCCTAACTTAGTGGGAACCTAGCTAGGAACCTTGAAGTAGCTAGAAAATTTACCTAGCAATTAAGGTCATGAAGATTTTGATTGAGATTATTTTTTCCACAAAAAATTTTAGACTTTGGCAGACCATCTGGAGAAGGTAGGTGTGGTTTTCATCCACATGCTGACACTTGCTCATCACACCCTAGCCCACCTTGCAGCTTGCAGACAAGAGGAAAGAAATGGAGGGGAACCACCTTCCTTTATCAAACAACTAGACCTGGAAGTTACATCTATATCACATCTGCCCACTGCCCATTGTCAGATGACCACTCTCATCTTCTAGGGAGTGTTGTGCAGCAATGTCATGTGCTGGGGACTTTCAAGAAATTAGAAGGAGGCAGGAATACATTAGAAGGCGTTGTAAAAGTTAAGGAAGCAAGTGATGATGGTTTAACTAGTACTTCTCCATCATTAAAGTCATAGTTCTTAATCTCTTAAAAATTATTGAAGACATTAAAAAGACCTCTGGTTATGGAGACCATATCTATTAATCTTTACCATATTAGAAACACAAAGTGAGAAAATTTTAAAACACAAGAATGCAAAAACACATACTCTATTAATCTTCAGAGTGATAATATTACCACATGTTATATAGCTTCTGGAAAACTCAGCTGAATATTTGGGAGAGAATAGGAGTATGATGAGCAAATACTATTTTAATATTATTATGAAAGTGGTTTTGACATCAAGGATGCTCTGAAAAGGTCTTTGGGACACCCAGGGATCTCTGGATTACAAGTTGAGAGAACCACTGGCCTAAAAGCTAAGGTCCTATCACTGGATATGGCAAAAAGAAATACATTTAGAGACTTTAAGGGATTAGAAATACCAGGATTTGATGACATCTTTCAATAAGACATAATTTACAAACACAAGCTTCCTTCAACATTAGTTAGGTTGTCATTGTTTTGAAGCTAACATTTAAGGTGCACTATACTATGTGCTTAATACATGATTTCATTTAAACCTTACTGAAACATTACGACGTGGTGCTGTTAAGGTTTTCCACAGCCAATGTGTATGATGAACCTCGTGCAACTGGTGTAGCAAAATATGTAAAATTTTCTGCCTAGCAACAACCAGTGTTCTTCTAAGACATGTAAAGTTTTAAATAAAAGCTTCTGGCCTATGCCTTAGAAAAGACCCTGTGCCTCCAGGGAAGTCGTCTTCAAAATAAGTTTCTGATCTCTGTTGCTACAGAGACCTGACTTCACTATTTCTCTTGGTTCTGATTCTGACACTGTTCCTGCTCTAGTTATTCAATATTGCTTACTGCTCAACTCCTGTTCCATCTGTTTCTCCTGACTCTATCTTTAACCTGGATTCCATTCTTATTACTCAGCTAAACTTAGTTTCTCAACACCTGTTCCAACTTTCCTCCCGTTGTTACCACACTCTTCTGTTATGTGAACTGATTTTCCTATATTCCAATTGGCAATCTGGTCCAACTACCCTCAGATATTCTGAAAATTTCTCTAGGCATTATTTGCAACGAGACACCACAGTCATCCTCTGCTCATGGTCAGCCCAGAGTTAACCCTTTGGTTTCGGCATTAGCCCTTCTGGGTCTGACAGTGGAAGTGGAATCCTGCAGGAAGGGAAAGTGGGGCAAGGCCGAGGGCATAAATGTGTATTTCAAATGAGAAAAAACAAATTGCTTATTTGGAACTCTAGCAATGGCCAATAAAGTATTTGAGGTTTTTGTTTGCTTGTTTTATTTCTATCTTTCCACCAAGATACAATACCTATAGTGATATGTTATAATTATGAAGTGTATTATGAAGATTAGATAGTGCTGAATGTTTAAAGTGATAGGGTAAGGTGAAAAAACCTTCCCAAAGCAGTGTCCTTACACAGCAATTTAAGGAAACTAGCCATTTCATTAAGATTGCCACAGGGAAGAGGTTATTTAGAGTACTGCATTTGTTTTCGCAACAGAAAATGTGCAGGGGTCTTTAAAATACAGTAACCAAAATATAATTATCACAATTTTAAAAAATGAACAATAATTCAAGAACTAAATATCAAGTTAGTGTTTGCATTTCTCTGATTATTATCTTATAAATGATTCATTTTCTGGTTTACATTTTGTTTGAATGAGGAGCCAGGTATATACATTGCAATTGTTTAATGTATTTCTTAAGTCTCTTTAAATCTATAGATTCTACCTGTGTTTTTTTTTCCTCCCCTGACACTAATTTGTTGAAAAAAACACGTAGTTTTCTCATAGAATTTCTCACAGTCTAGATTTTGCTGATTGCATCTTGTAGGGTTCCTTGTATTTTCTGTGTATTAACTGTTAGACCTAAATGAATTATCATGGCCAGGAAACATAAAAAAAGCTCATCATCACTTATCATTAAGGAAATGCAAATCAAAACCACAATGAGATACCATCTCACACCAGTCAGAAAGACGATTATTAAAAAGTGAGGAAACAATAGATGTTGGCAAGGCTGTGGAGAAATAGAAACACTTTTACACTGCAGGTGGGAGTAAATTAGTTCAACTATTGTGGAAGACAGTGTGGCAATTCTTCAAGGATCTAGAACCAGAAATACCATTCGACTCAGCAATCCCATTACTGGATATATACCCAAAGGATTATAAACCATTTTACTATAAAGACACATGCACACGTATGTTTATTGCAGCACTATTTACAATAGCAAAGACTTGGAACCAACCCAAATGCCTGTCAATGATAGACTGGATAAAGGAATTATGGCACATATACACCATGGAACATTATGTGACCATAAAAAAGAATGAGTTCATGTCCTTGGCAGGGACATGGATAAAGCTGGAAGCCATCATTCTCAGCAAACTAACACAGAAACAGAAAACCAAACATTGCATTTTCTCACTCATAAGTAGGAACTGAACAATGAGAACACATGGACTCAGGGCGGGGAACAACATACACCGGGGCCTGTTGGGAGGTAAGGGGGCAAGTGGAGGGATAGCATTAGGACAAATACCGAAGGCATGCGGGGCTTAAAACCTAGATGACAGGTTGATAGGTGCAGCAAACCACCATGGCACATGAATACCCCTGTAACAAATCTGCACATTCTGCACATGTATCTTGGAATTTAAAGTAAAATAAAAAATAAATGCATTATCAGACCACTTCAGAGGTGGTGGTGTGTCCTTTCTCAGGAGTTATGTAATATCTGATTACAACTCCTTTTATATTCTTAGCTATTGATGGTCATTTTCTAGATCCATTAATTCATTCAGAATTGCAAAATGAAAATATCCTAATTTTAAAAACATTTCCTAGTTTATCAGCTGCAGCAATTCCACAAAGGGAAGTTTCCCTTATGATGTAATTGCCTGTCTTGAGGAATAGCTAATTACAGAGAGGCAGGATAAATGCTGGCTTCTCTTACTCCCTTATGGCCAATGAGAGCCTATTCATGTTGCCATCTGAACCCTTTTTACTTGACTTTAGTAGTAGCCTTGGACAGCTTTTTTGCTTTCTTACATAAAAGTAATTTCCAGGCTTATCTCGGAATTTTCCTACCTTAGATTTGTAGGCATCCATTTCTCAAAGGATTTCAGGCTCCATGTGGAAATAATTCATATTGCTGACCACAGTGTGAACACTGGGGATGCCCAGAGCTACTGAATCGATCATTGTTTCTAGGCTTTTTAGCAAACAGACAGGAAATATGTTTTTGGTTTGTTTCTTTTAAATATAAAGACATCCTGAACTCATACTGCTACTTTTAATTCAAATTTAGTGCTATTGAGTATCTATTCAACCTGTTAATTCTACATCTTTATCTTCTTTTCTCTTTTTAAGACATGTTTCTAAGTTTTTTTTTTTCCCTTACTGGAGAACTATAGTCAAATCATTGCATTCTTATGCCATCCTAAATAGTTTTGTATGGTTATGCCATTGAGTGATATAAATTTAGATTTATTTATTTATTTTTGCTCTTGAATTTCAAGAAGTGTTTTTAAATTAATTGTTATCATTATTTAAAATATTTACATGTTTTCAAAGTAAAATTGACAAACAAATATGTTAAAGGACGTCAAACTTGTATTTCTGCTCTTCACACTTTTATTTCCTCATTTCCACCTGTCCTCTCCACCTTTTTCTCCCTATCCTCCAAATGACCATATAACTTTGATCTACATGGAGACATTTTCAAAAGTGAAAGGGGGTTCTATTGATAACTGCACTTCGAAAAGAAGAATAAACTGGAACTTTTCCAGGCAAATCTGGCATACATGTCATTTCTGTCTTGAAAATATTATTTAAAAATTTAGTCTTTTTACTTAAAATACATAGGCTAATACATACACATTAGATGAAACCACATCAAATTGCAGATATTTCACTGCCTTTTAACCTAAAAAAAACAGCAATTTCATGCATTCGACATAAATACTCATGTCTCTTCTAGATAAACGGTGGCACACTCTACTGACTTTCCCCCACTTTACTTTTTCATTGAAATATATGCTAGAGATATTCCATAGTGGTAGATAAGCCGAGTCTCCATTTCTTTTACAGCTGCAGAGTCTAGCTTGTATAGTTGGATCATTGTTTATTCAGGCAGTGGCTGTTAATGAAATTAGTTTTGTTTCTATATTTTTGGTTTTAAAAGTAGTAATGCAATCAATAGCCTTGTACATAATGTCTTTTCATGTTTTTGCCAATGTCAGTTTTGGGACAGATTCCTAGAAAGGAAATTGCTGAGTCAAACGACAACGTGTATGTGACTTTTCAAGAGGGGGCCAAATTCTTCTCCATAGGAGTTGTCCTTTTTGCCTTCTCAGTAGCAATGTGTGAGAGGCTTACACACAGCCTTTTGGTATTTATCAGTTTGATATTTGCCATGAATTTTCATTTTCCTGTGACATTGTACATGCTATGTTCTTCTGTAGAATACCTTCAATGTTTTTCTATACATAACAAACTTCCCCTCATGTGGGCTGCCAAGATATCTTTGGGGTGCTCCCCATCAAGCACGGCCTGACTAAGGATACATACATCAGATTTATATTGATATGCAATATATTTGGGCACAAATCCTTTTCTGGAGCTTTGTGGAATAATTTGTGCTAGAGTACCCACTCCCTGTTCTCTCCTGCCAGATCATTCTTTAAGATTGTGATCAAATGTTGCTGCTCCTATGAAGCCTTTTCTAACTCTCTTCTCTGTCTACAGCATTTACAGGTACTTTTATTGTGAGGATAATCACACTATGGTTGCTAGTGCTCAACCAATTCTTTAGCACAAATAAAGATATATTTCTGAAAGAGTACTGCAGACAAGGTATCATTAACTGATGGAAGACTTTGACATTTACAGTGAAGAGTTTTTGATCTAGAGAGCAATGGGGGTCCACTGGAATTTTTTTCTTTTATATGTTTCTGTAGATATGTTTTTGTCAGATTGAAAGAACAAATTACACTTGAGGTTGTATTTACATTTATGGCTGAATAAATAATATTTGTCATTTTTCTTATTTATATTTTTTCACCCACTGTTACACTGGTGCTTTTATTATATTAATTTCCAAAGTACATTACAGAGCATATGATCTTTCAAGGTTTTGTTCCACATGTGTTATGCATATTAACTGCTCATATCTATTAAAAATACTCATAAATTGAATCATATTACAAATAAGTGCTATATCCTTAACTGAGCAATATGCACACATACACATTCCTGATAGGTGATAGAAAGGCAAGAAGATCTGAGAAATTTTAAGATTGTGATCAGTATC
Source organism: Mandrillus leucophaeus (assembly GCF_000951045.1). Lineage (NCBI taxonomy): Eukaryota > Metazoa > Chordata > Mammalia > Primates > Cercopithecidae > Mandrillus > Mandrillus leucophaeus. Next base: position 1,493,277 of record NW_012108186.1, on the reverse strand, counting down.
ACTTGGATGGTATAGCAGGAGTGGCAGAGAGAGGAACGTTGCCTAAGTTCTTCGCTTACTGGCCCCTTGTAGTTAGGCAGGATCCTGTCACCAGTGCTGGCCAATGAGTAGAAGTGTGGTGTGCCATTTCTGGAGTAAGGGAAATGTATGTGCAATTTCTAATTTCTTTTTTCTCTTCCATTGACACTGAGGAGACACCACGACCCACTGCACATTTGTAACACAGTAAGAGCTCTGTTTTTCCGTTTGCATCTCTGAGTGGCTACATGGAACAAAATTACCTACTGATGTGCCTGGGATATGGAACAAGGATAACAATAAACTTTTATCATATTAAGTCACTGGAGTTTTGGGGTGATTTGTCACTGAATACAAACTAATACACTTGGTTTATGGAGAAAAGAACTAAGCTATAAAATGTAAATACTTGGAAGATTAGTGAACACACCTTTATTATTTTTTCATTTAAGTCAATGGTGATAATGTAATAGAACTTAAAATACCTTCGAAATGTTTACTTTGAATAATGGAAGTAAAGTGAATGCTTGGGACAGAAGTGAATAAGCAGTGATAGACAAGACTGAGGTCAATGATGATCCAGGTAACATCAGTCTGCCTACTTGTTTATGTATCATTTCCTGTGTGACTAACACTGTTGGACTCTGGGGTTGCAAAGATAAACAGAGTAGACAATATCCCTGCCCTAAAGAAGATTTTAGCCCAGAGAAAGACAACTAATTAAAAAGTGAATAAATTAGATAAATAATCACAGATTTTTGAAAAGTGTTATGAAAGAAATTGGGGGGAGGGGTGTTGTAAAAGAAAATAATGGAGGTGATTCAGGGGGTTGAGGACCATACTTAAATGAAGTGGTCAGGAAGAAAACCTTTCTAAGGAGGTAATATTTAAACAGAGGCACAGACGGTGAAAAGAACCCAGGAATTCAAAGAGTATTCACAGCAGAGAAAGAGCATACAGTCCCTGAGGTGGGAGATGAAGGATGGCTGGCACATTTTTAGCAAAGGAGAGATGACAGGAAATTATATTTTCAAGGTAGGTAGAAGCCGGGCTTTGTAAACCAGAGTAAGAAGTTCAGATCTGATTTTAAATATGACATCAAGAGTTTTCTATTTTATTCTAAGTGAAGTTGGGATGTGACATGATCTAAATATGGTTTTTAAAAAATGCTTTGCTCTGTGAAGAAAGTATAGGAGGACACCATGGGTGGACACTGGGAGAGCAGTTGATTGGCTCCAGGTGATGACTTGGACAGGGAAGGCCAGCGTGGGTATGGAGTGGAGTGGAAGGATTTAGAATATATTTTGAGGATAAAGCTGTCAGAACTTGCTGATGGATTGGATGCAGAGAATGAGGAGAAGGGAAAAACCGAGGATAATTCCCAGCTTTCTGGCATAGATCGCTGAGTGGATAGTGATGACAATAATTGAAATGGGTACGAGGAGGAGGAGCAAGTTGGAAGATAAATCAAAAGCTTCCCTTTGGGTCAGGCATGGTGGCTCATGCCTGTAATCCTAGCATTTCAGGAGGCCAAGGCAGGAGAATTATTTGAGCCCAGCAGTTGGAGACAAGCCTGGACAACATAGTGAGAATTGGTTTCTACTTTAAAAGGGGGGGAAAAAAAGCCAGATGTGGTGATGTGTGACTGTAGTCCTAGCTATTTGGGAGGCTGAGGTGCAAAGATGGCTGGAGCCTGGAAGTTCGAGGTTGCAGTGAGCTATGATTGCACCACTGTACTCCAGCCTAAGTGACAGAGAGAGACCCTGGCTCTTAAAAATAAAATAAAATAAAATAAAGCTTTTTGAATGTGTGAAGTTCGAGAGACCTTTGAGATAACTAATGTCAACTGGAGAGCTGACTATATGGGTTTAATTCAGAGAAAAGATTTGAACTGGAAATACAAACTTGGAAACTATCTTCATGTAGGTAATATGTAAACAGATACTACCGACATGAGAACAGATGAAGTGGTCTAGGGAGAAAGTGAAGGTAGAGAGCAGAAGAGTGGACAAAGAATCTTATTTGTGTTATGAAGGTTCCTATTACACGAAGTAGAATATTTCAGAAGACATCTGAATCCACATATTAAGTAATAACTTATGATAAAGTTGGATTGTATTAACAAAATATTACTACTGGCAAAGGAACAAGCAAAAATGTGAGAAGGAAATGTATATTTTAAATAACAATCAATGATGGAAAAATAGAAAGCTCTAAAAAGTTGGAAGCTTTTTTGTTTTGCTTTAATAAGACTAACTAGCTTAAATATGTTTCATATTTTCAAGCGAGTTAGTGTGAGGAAGGCTGGCATCATTGCTTTCTGGATGTTTGTTTGAAATCTATAATGCTGCAGAATCCAATTCATCACACACATAAAAATGACTAAGATGGAGAAAAAAAATCTCAGTGTATCTTGATATACCTTAAATATTAAGGTGTGCTTGAGACAGGAGCCCAGTGATGAAAAATTTATAGTACTAGAAGTATAATTCTATTATCATGATAGTTTATGACTACCTGTATAGTCAGATTAAAGGTAGCTTTAGAACAATGGATAGGTTTTTCAATTGCAGAATCAAGGTTGCAATTTTATAGCATATAAGCTCTCAAATCTCTAGGGGGAAATGTAGAAAAATAAAAACTTACTGAAGTAAGGCAATATGCATTCTACATTATTATGGCAACAAATCGATAATGGTATTACAATAAAATCTGGTGTAATCACATTTTCCTTCTTCGTATTGCAGTATTAATCTCTGTCTCATGGGAGACGAGATGAATCACAAGACGTATAATGGAATGCAGAATATTTTGCTTGTTACAGTCAAAGCAGTGGGACCAGTAATTACTGAAAGTTTTTTTTAAATTACTTCACAAATGCTTGTTGCCCTTTTCAGCCTTTTCAATAGCTTAAGTAGCCACGCCTCAGAGCTATTAATATTATGCATTTTAATTTTTTTTTTCTTTATCCCTTCCTTGTACCCAACTACTAGCAAAAAGACTTGGAGCATCTGGGAATGGCCTTGACACTGAAGTCAGCAGGTAAAATCTGCTACTGCCTGAGCACCAGGCCAAGGGGCCAAAAATGGGCTGGAGATTACCCTCTTGTTATCTCAGTAAAAGTGTGGCCAAGGAGAAGGACACACCACTAGTTTTCCTAGTCTGAGTTTTTCTGCGATCAGGAAAGTATCCATTAATTTACAGAGAAACAAAAGGCTTTTGTCAAAAATCAAATGCAGGCCATGTGCAGTGGCTCATGCCTATAATCCCAGCACTTTGGGAGGCTGAGGTGGGCGGATAGCTTGAGGTTAGGAGTTTGAAACCGGCCTGGCCAACATGGGAAAACGCCGTCTCTACTAAAAATACAAAAAATCAGCTGGGCATGGTGGGGGGCATCTGTAGTCCCAGTTACTCAGAAGGTTGAGGCAGGAGAATTGCTTGGGAACTTGGGAGGTGGAGGTTGCAGTGAGCCAAGATTGTGCCACTGCACTCCAGCCTAGATGACAGAACGAGATTCCGGAAAAAATTTTTTTTAATGAAGCTAAGGTTTTATTATTATACCTTTCCACTTCGTTGAATAAATGCAGTAGCTCTTGTATGATTTTAAATTTATCATTTTCTATACAATCTATAGCATGACTTTCTAATTTTCTCTTAATTTTTTAACTGCAATTTGTGGCTCTAAATATGCAAAGATATCTATGAACAAACATTCTAGCAGAAACAAATATAAAAGGAACATATATTTTCACTACATACATACTTATTAAGGCCATATTATGACCCCTTGTTTGAAAACATATTACTAAAATGTAGTTTCATAATCATATAGGTAGACTCTTTATATTGTAATCAGCACAAATATTCACTAAGGAGAAACATGCAAAGTATTTTCCAAATACATATTTCAGTTGAGAACCAGACCTTGTGAACTAGAGATACCCTGATAAACATTCAAGAAATAGCCAATCCTACCAACCGTTTTGTGATTCTAGAAAAGAGTAGCGAATATCTGGACCATTTGGAATGTCTACAATATCTGGAGAGAATCCAAATTGCCAAATGATATCAAATAATCATATGAATAATATCTTATTTCTGGAAGCAATCAAATGAGACCCATGTGAGCAGTTAGGATAATATCCACTTTAAGCCTTCTGCAAACAATTTCTCTAATCTTTCCTAAACCTGCTTTTACAGCACTCATTAGTATTCTTTTGCTGTCCGGCACTTGGTGCCTCTGTGATAGATATTAAATATCTTAAGGGAGGCAGGGCCCACTAGTATGTCACAAGATGATGCTGTGGCTTGTGCAAACTAAAGCTCCATGGAGAAGCGGATGGCAAACCTCAGAAGAGTGACAGGTCACAGCTGTTAGCCCTCAGATAGATGCTGAGTGAATCAAGGCCTAGTGTAAGTCTTTTTGTTCCCAATCAAACATGTGGACCACACAATCCTCAAGGTAACCAAGTTGGATTCTCAACATGCTATTCCTAACTCCAAATGGGAGTCTCAAATTATCAATGCCTTGCACATTTTAGATGCTTAGGTTGTATAATATTGATGTAAGTATATTGGGTAACTGCAGACAATGCTTGCGTAAAGGAATATTTTGCATCTATCTACTCAGCAAATGTATTTGTTATTTGGTTATTGTGCCTCTACCGTACCACAATGTCTCATTCCCAAATTACCGAACATTCAATTGCTCTCGTGGGTCTTTTGGTTTCAAAACCTTGTGGAAGAGAACTATAACTGCTTGCTTAAATCCTTGTCATCAGATGGAAAAGGTAGAATAAACTGCATTTTATAATAAAACCCTAGGAAAGTTTTGGAAACTCTCAGCGTATTAATAAGGAAGCTTTATTGCTGGCCTAATGGGGAAAAAAATCAGTAGTTTATCTGAAGGCATAAAGTCAAGACCCCTAACAATTTTTCTTTTCTTTCCTGAAGCAGGTCTCTAAATTTTAACTTTTAATTTACTTTTCATTTAGTACAGGATATTCTCAGTGAGATGTACCACTGTATGTGTGCCTTTGATATCTAGAAAACGCTACATGAGCTATTTACATGTGAAAAGTTAATATTCAAGGTGTTTTGATAGTGGTAAAGCATCAAAGCAATTGTACGACTTGAGGTGCAACTTGTCACTCTTGCAATAAATCAAACCTTTTAAAGTATATTAATAAAGCAATGACTTTGTACACTAAAAATAAATTGGATATTGATAATTTTTATATGATATTATATATAATAAATTGCATGTTATGTAGAGACTTTTTTTTTAAAGATGGTAAGGCAAACTTTAATCTTGTGGGGGCCATAGTGATAGGTAAAAGGATCACTGCAATGGGGTCTTGCAGTGGAGGAGGGAGATTGGACTCAACTCCCTGTGTAAAGCAATTGTGAAGCTTTAGCTTACAAGTGAGGTTGTTTTCTTTGTGAATGGGTTAGAATGACCAGTTTGATCAATACATATGTCACAATCAACTGTAAATGTCACAAGTCATTAATTACGATGGTAGACAAAGTACAAAAATGTGTAGAAGATTGTGTTTAGAATAAATTAGAGTTGATTCAAAGTTATCTTCATATTAACATCTCTCTCACTTGTCCTGGAATATGCTTCCCAGACTGTGAGAGAGGGGAGTTAAAGGAACTGGACAAGAGAGCATGACACACACATGAGCTCCATTCCCAGTTCCAGCACAAGGTATGATATTGTAGTATAATCAGAAATGTGTATATTGTCTTCATCCTCAGTTTCTGACACAGAGCTCCCAAAACCCTTGCGGCTTCTTCAGTGATAGGAGTATCTTTTGTCATAATATTTGGTTTTAGCTCTCGGTTCCTGACGCAAGAGTTTATAAGACTCTTGGAATCTCCAGAATGATGAGTATTTTTTGTGTGTTAAGGAGATGACTGTTGGTCCCTCGATAGCTTCAGGAGGGGGACTGGTCCCCAGAACGACCAAGGCATGGTTAGAGGATTAGAATTTCCAGCCCCACCCCCAGACCTTCAGAGATTGAATCAATAACCAATGGCAAGTGAGTGATTTAATCATTCATGCTTACAAAATAAAACTTCCATTAAAATCCCTAAACTCTGAGGTTCGGAGAGTGGTTGGTTTGGTGAGTAAACTGGAATGCTGGGAGGCGGCATGCCAAGAGAAGGCATGGAAACTCTGGGCTTCTTTCTCCTACACCTTGTCCTATGCATCTTTTTTATTTGGCTGTTACTAAATTGTATTCATTATAATAAGCCAGCAATAGTAAATCAACTGTTTCTCTGAGTTCGATGAGCCATTCTTGCAAATTATTGAAACTGAGGAGAGCGTTATGGAAATCCCTGTCTTTGTAAGCAAGTGGGACAGAAGTGTGGGAACCCTCAGCACCCAAGACTTGTGGCTGACTTTCAAGTGAAGGCAGTCTTGTGGAACTGAGCCCTTAACTCCTGCGATCTGATGCTAACTACAGGTATTTTGTTAAGAAGGAATTAAATTAGGATGTCCAACTGGTATCCAGACAATTGCAGACTTGATTGTTGGTGTGAGGAAAACCCCCACAAATTTGGTGTCAGAAGTGCTGATAGTAAAATTATAAGGAGATGGGGTGAGGGTGGTGGGGGTGTCTTCAGGGACTATAAGAATTTAATCAACTTGAACAATCCATCTGTTTTACAGCCTCCTGTCTTGCAGCCTTCTTTTCCCCTAAACCCTGTGTGGAGTGTAGTCACCTAGTTGGCTGGAACCAGTTCCTGACAGACCCCAGCAACTTACAAATGAACCTGTGCGAGCTTTACTCATTATCATGCTAAAGTCTCCACCTTGGAAGGAGCTATAGCTCTATTACCATAACCTGTGACCTACGTGCTGGCGTAGTGGCTCACCGAGTCTGCACCGTCCGGACCCCTCCTCTACATGCAACAACACACCCTCACCCCTCTCCATGACCCCTTGACACCCACCTATCATTTTCCCTTGAGGCGACACTGTTTTGGAAAATACTCCAGGATCCTCCTTAGTTGTGACTAATAACAAAACGTCTATTGATCAAAACCTGCCTTCTTATGGAGCCATTTGTCACTTGCCAGCGGAATGAACCCAGTTTTTTTCAGGTAACAAATCCAGATTATAGTCTTACAGTCGTATGAAGTAAAAAGTTGTGAAAACTACTGGGTTTAAACAAAATGAGAAATAGTGTAATATAACCAGGATAATAATATAATGTATCAAACAAACTGGGATACTTCTGAGAATAAAGGTGTATCTGTTTTTAATTATACCTGGTCATAAATGGTTGAATACTGAGTTATGAAGTTAAAAAAAAAAATAACAAGGTTCAAGTCACAATTATTTTGTTTATTAGCCATATGACATTGGGAAAGTTACTCTCTTCGCCTATTTTCTGTGGGTAAAATGGGCTTACTAATTGCTACCTCATAAAAGCACTGTGCCTGTCAGGCTCCAAGTAGGAGACAGAAATCCCGCAGTTATTTGAACAAAGTAAGTTTAATATAAAGAATTATTAACTTCTATAGAGGACTGGGGGTGACAGAGGATTAGCTGGTAAGCAGTAAGGGGAGCTACAGAAGGCAGCAGTGGCAGTTAATGAGGAACAGCCATCTCCTTAGGGCTGAGCTAGACCACCCATGGAAAAGCTAGTAGAATTAGCTTGCTGCAAGGTGGCTCAAGAAGATGCCAAGGGACGCTATCCACAGGGAGATGTTTTATCAGTAACACTTGGCTATGAAGTTATCTGATGGGGTGTTGGGGAAAACTTTTGGCCACCAGGGCTGCTAGCTGCTATGTGTCCTAGAAGGCAGAGCTGGAAAAGACGCCTTCAGGGCAGGTGCCCAACCAGAGGAGCACACCAGACCCAGGAGAGAAACACTCCTTCCTCCTTCACTGTCCCTACAAACAGTGTCTGCCAGCAAAGCTTAACCTTGTGCCTTTGTGCAAAGACAAAAATATTTAAATGGTTCAGCTCTAATTTTGCAGAACAAGGAATTAAGAATAGATTTGGAGCTGAGTGGCAATAAATTGATAAATAGGACAAGCACATTAAAGTCATAGAAAGTATTGTATTGAACACATGTAAGATGCTAACATTTAACATGTTTAGTATAGTGCTTAGAATACGGTAAATGGTATATAAATTCATGCATCGCATACTGTTATTATATGTTCTATATATGCCACTCTATTATAGATGAGAGTAGGGCTTGAATTAATGACTCTAAGAGATGTAAGACAATCGGTATTCAGAAGAATGGGGCGGTATATATTGTCTGGAGAGCTAAAAAGAAATGAAAACAAGGATACTAACTACTAGAGTTAAGGGAGCATTCTGATCGGTGATCACTTTTTTAAAACAGAAGGGTAAGCCCCTGTCTAAGTACTTTTGCATTGCTATAAAGGAATACCTGAGGCTGGGTTATTTATAAGGAAAAAAGGTTTATTTGGCTTATGGTTCTGCAGGGTGTACAAGAAGCATGGTGCTAGCATCTGTTTCTGATGAGGGCTTCAGGGAGCGTCCACTCATGGTGCAGGGTGAAGGGGAGCAGGAATCCCATGGCAAGAGACGAAGGAAGAGAGAGAGGAAAGGGTGCCAGGCTCTTTTTAAAAATCAGTGCTCATGGGAACTATTAGAGAGATAGTACACTCATTACTACAAGGATGGCACCAAGCCTTTCACGAGGGATCCACCCCCGTGACCCAAATACCTCCCACCAGGCCCACCTCCAACACTGGAGATTAAATTTCAACGTAAGATTTGAAGAGGAAAAACACCCAAACTATATCAGTCCCTGAAATAGCAGCAACACTGTTTTGCTAGAGCTCTAGTATGGAAAATTTCAAGCTTAGAGTTTTTCATGTTCAGAAAAAACAAGTATTTTAATTAATAAAAATATTGTCCCATTGAAGCTTCATCACCTTCCTTTTGTATCGAGTAAGTATGTATTATCTTCTTATTAATCCTCAATGCTCTTGGGAGGCAAGAGAATAAAATTATTCTTTCCATTTTCTATTGCCTTCACTCCTAACAGGTGGTTTAATATCATGTTATTAAAGCCAGGTTCCCTTCCTTTCATTTTTCTTATTCCTACCTACAAGACTGGCAATTTTTGACAATGAATCATAATATTTTGTTAGTTTGGTATATGGCTTTTTATGCTATTTCATACCCGTCATAGTGTGTTTCAGCCTCTCAGATCACTCATTTAATGGTTAAATATTAGGGTTTTATATTTATTCCATTTATCAAATCTCCACCTGTGTTCCTTACCGTTCTCTAAATCCCGTCTTCATTCACTGTAGTAGTTGACTCCCACATAATGTTTGTTTAATGTTTCTCCCCAGAATTAGTCTTTTATGTGAAGTTGCATGTCTCGACCTCTCATTAAATTAGATTTACAGCCTCCCACACTTTTTTCTCTTAATGATTTCTTTTGAACTTTATCTGTTTCCTAAAATGTGCTGTGAAGTATTCATAATGACTACTTTAGATCAAATATATCAATAGCCTATTCTTTTTATTCTAGAAAATGTGTTTTCTTGGATATCACACTTGTATATTAATAATATAAAATTTGAGAGCCTCTCTCTGTAATTTTCTTGAACCATGAGGATGATCTTCAAATCTCTGTCAATAGCTCAATTCACCTTTCTATAAATAGTAATTTGTGTGTGTATGTGTTTTAAGTATTTTTATCATATCAATGAAAATATTTTAAAAATGAGATTAAAAGTCTGGAGCTAGTAGTTCAGGGCAAATGAGATGTCAACTAAATTTACTTTTTCCTTAAAAATACTGTTTTATTACATTTCTGTATTGTCTGAAATGTTTATTAAATATAGTCTTATGAGGGAAAATAGTGGATTTGAGAAAGAGATTGTCATTTCATATTTTACTTTGTTATAACTCTTTTATTTATTGTTGTTTTTAAAAATGTTCTGAGGGGAAAGTAATAGCTAATAGTAAATATTAAACCAATTCTAGGTCTGTACACCAGAACCTCGTGGTGCATAATTTAAAACATTTTCATAATTTCCACAGCATTTTTTAAAGGTGCTTGGTCTTAACCACTCTTCTGGAATATAAGGAATCCCCTCTCCTTGAGGGAGCTTTAGACCCAGCCACATTTGTGTACTGATTGTCCCGGAATCAATGATCTTGCTTCCACTGCTCTTTGCTTTTGTTGTTCTCTGAAAACTCTTTCCACACCCTTTGGCTAACTCCTCAACTCCTCAATTCCTAATTATACTTACAGTTTAGCTAAAATCTTCTTATTTCCTTGAAACAGCCTCTGCTCTCCCCAGCAGACCATCTCTTAAATTCTTATATAGCTTATTATTCTTCTTGTTGGTTTTAGTCATTTTACAGATGACATTTATTGCTTTGTACTCTTATATGCTTAAGTGTCACTTCAAGAGATAATAGATATATACACTTTAATGGCCCAAATACAAATGGTAAGTTCATAACATTTATTATGGTTCATGGTAGCTCTTCAATAGCTATGTCTTGATTAATTGAAACACATGTTTTGTTTTTAAATTTATATGTAGCACCTGCTACTTACCAGGTGCTGCTTAGGTTTTTGGAGAAGGAAACTCCAAGTTGAAGAAAGTACTCCTTAGGAAGTGTCTGTTTAGTTGTGAGGCAGATATGCAAATAAGTATTTGAAATAGCAGAGTCCAGTCTAGGTCCGGTTCTCTTGAGAAAGAGAACTGCAGTTCAGGGAAGACTTGTTAGAAGACCTAACATTTGTGTTAAATCTTAATAAGAGGGGCAGGGTGCAAATTTTAGGCAGAGGTAAAATAATGTGTGAAGATATTTGCTGCCTCAAAGGCAATACATCAATAGTAGCAGATTGAATCTCTCCTCCAGTGGTTAAAGAGTTCAGCCTTTATGAGAGTGAAACCTGAAAACCAGAGCACATTTTGCACGCTTTTGTATAACTGGCATCTTAGTCCATTTGTGCTACTGTGACAAAATACCTTAGACTGGGAAATTTATAACTAATAGAAGTGTATTTCTTACAGGTCTGGAGGTTGAGAAGTCCAAGATCAAGTCACTGGCAGGTTCCGTGTTTGGCGAGGGCTTGTTTTTCATTGATGGCACCATTAAGGTGTCCTCACATGGTGGGAGGGATAGAAGGGCAAAAAGTGATAATGCTGTGTCCTCATATGGTGGAAGAGAGGAAAAGCAAAAAAGGCCTAAGCCAGTTCGTCAGGTCCTTTAAAAAGACAGTGATTCATTCATGAGAGTAGAGATTTCATGATTTAATCATTTTCCCCAAAAGATCCACTACTTAATACTATCACAATGAGAATTAAGTTTCAACATGAATTTTAGAGGGGACACATTCAAACCATAGCATTCCTTACCTCCTGCCCCCAAATTTATGTCCTTCTTACATGCAAAATACATTCATTCCATCCCCAAAACCCCCAGAGTCTTAACTCATTCCAGTTCCAACTTAAAAGTCTATGGTCCAGAGTCTCATCTAAATCAGGTATGGGTGGGACTCAAGGTAAAATTCATTCTGAGGCAAATTTCTCTCCAGCTGTGAATGTGTAAGATGAAACAAGTTATGTATTTCCAAAATACAATGGTGGGACAGGCCTACAATAGATAATTCCATTCCAAAAGGGAGCAATAGGAAAGAAGAAAGGAGTAACAGGTTCCAAGTAAATCTAAAACCCAACCATTCAAACAACATTCAATCCTAAGGCTTGAGAGTAATCTTCTTTGACTCCATGTCCTATCTTCCAGAAACACTGAAACAGAGGATGGGCCCCCAGGGTCTCAGGCAGCTTCACCCACATTGATTTGCTGGGTGTAGCCCCAACTTCAGCTCTCACACATTGAAGCTCCATGCCTGCAGCTTTCCCAGGCTGGCACTGTACACGGGTAGCTCTATAGTTAGGGGGTCTCAAGAACAGCTTGCTCCCACAGCTCCACTAGGTGTTGCTGCACTGGAAAGTCTCTGTGGCAGCCCCAACCCTGCAGCAGTTCCCTGCTCAGGCCCTGAGCCTCTCTGAGGCATCCTTTGAAATCTAGGTGGTGGTAGCCGTGACTCCACAGCTCATGCAGTCTGCTTGCCTGCAGAGGTTGCACCATGTGGACACTGCCAAAGCTTGTAGCTTGTACCTTCTGACGTAGCAGCCTGAGTCACATCTGCATCTGCTTGAACCATAGCTAGGGTGGCCAAGGAGTACTGCACTGGAATGCAGGGAGTGGAACCTTGAGGTGGCAGTGGGGAGCAAGCCTGAAGATTCCACAGGTAGCCTGGGTCCCTCTCTGGAAACCATTCTGCCCTAAAAGGCCCTGGCACTCTGGCCCTGTAATGGAAGTGGCAGCTTCAAAGACCTATGAAATGCCTTTGGGGTCATTTTTTCTTTGTCTGGATGCATATCATCTAATCTCCTTTACAAAATTTCCTGGCACACCCTTGGTGTTCTCTCTTGAACACAACTTTGCATTCTGTACAATCTGGTCTGGCTGAGAATTTTCCAAATCTTTATGTTATTCTTCTCTTTTGATATAAATTCTGGCTTTAACTCATTTCTCTCCTCCCAAATTTTACTATAAGTAGTTAAGAGAAGCCACGCATCACCCTAAACTCTTTTCTTAGAGATTTCTTCCTTTAAATATCCTAGTTCATTTCTCTTAAATTCTTTTTGTAAAAAGGAATAAGACACAGACACATGTAACAAAGTTCTTTATCACTTTGTAATGAGGATGGCTTTTCCTCCAGTTTCCAGTAAGATATTCCTCATTTATGTCTAAGAATGCCTCAGAATGGCCTTTACTGTCCATATTTCTATGGACATTCAGTTCATAGCCATGGAGATAATCTCTAAGACTGACATGTTCTCTAAAGATCTCCTTTCCTGAGCCTTCACTGGAATTGCGCTTAATGCTCTGTTCGTGGCAATCTAGACTTTTTCTAGCATGCACCACCAAACCCTTCCAGTCTCTACCAGTTAGCCAGTTTCAAAGCTGCTTGCACATTTTTAGATACTTGTTATAGCAACACCCCTATTCTCTGGTACTGATTTCTATCTTAGTCCATTTGTGCTGCTGTAACAGAATACCTGAGAGTGGGTAATTTATAAAGTGGAGAAATTTATTTCTCATGGTTCTGAAGGCTGAGAAGTCCAAGATCAAGGTGCTGGTAGGATTGGTGTCTGTTGAGGGCTGCTCTCTGCTTTCTCTTTTTCTCTCTGCTTTCTCACTTTCTCTCTGCTTTCAAGTTGACACCTTGTTGTTGCATTCTCTGGAGTTGAGGAACACTGTGTCCTTAGGTGGCAGAAGGGACAGAAGACCAACAGGGTGTTCCATTCAACCTAAGCCCTTTCATAGGGTGCTAATTCCATGCATGAGACTGGAGTCCTCATAATACAATCACATCCCCCGAAGGCTCTGCCTCTTAATACCATTACAATGGGGGTCCACTTTCAACATGAATTTTGGAGGGGACACAAAACCATAGCAATTGGGAAATTCCATGTATCCTCATTTCAAATCATCTTAATCCTAAATATGCACAGTCATGCATCATATAATGACATTCCTGTCAATGACACACTACATATACGATGGTGACTCTATAATATTATAGCTTAGGTGTAGTAGGCTGTACCATCCAGGTTTGTGTAAGTACACTCTATGATGTTTGCACAATGATGAAATCACCCAAAAATGCACTTCTCAAAATGTATTCCCATTGTTAAGTGACACAATACTGGTAAGAGTCTTACAGGTACACAGTATTCTTTGGGTGGAAATAAGCTAATGCAGACTAAGCTAAACTATCTTTTCTCAGACAAATGCAATAAATGTTTCCAGTCTAACATTTTGTAAGGATTAAAACTAGAAAGTAAGGAGTATTTTAGTGTCAAAATATTTTCGCAGACCTGTTAAGAGCAAATTGATTTTCACAACTCTGAATATTGAGTAAAATTGAAGTAAGGTTTTATTTTTTTCTTAATCAACATTAGAACATTTGGTACTGGGATATAGGCTCTTAATAAATGCCACGAATGCAAGTGGAAATTTGAGGCACAGTATCCCTAAAGCACTTTCCACATAGGCTCTCCTGCTGCAGTTGTTTGTAAATGAAGCTCTACATGTAAATGCTAGATTAGACTGAATGATGAATTTAAAACAAGTGGGTGCACTCACTGTGGCCCAAATTAAGCCTTGTTCTAAAGTTGCTATAGCAACATTATCTTTACCAAATGTCCTGCTTTAAAAAATAATTGGAAACATTTCCTGTTATTTAGGAAAAAAAATAAAATCACTGTTAATTTTTTGCATCCCACTACACAAATGTATTATTTTCATGCAATTAAAAAAATTTGCAAATATCATGAATGAATACATGCATTTTAATATAATTATAACAGCAAAATCAAGAAGAATAAGAATGAAATTAGTTTGTAGATATAACATGATGTATCTAAGAGTTAAATAAAATATTTGAATAAACATATTTTTCTTCTTTCTTTCTTGAATAACACTTAAAAGCAGACAGCCATGAATAGTTCCTTTGGGCTTTGTATGTATAAATTATTTACTTAATAGACATTAACATATTTTTTTCTTTTTTTTTTGAGATGGAGTCTCACGCTGTTGCCAGGCTGGAGTGTGTTGGTGCAATCTCGGCTCACTGCAACCTTTGACTCCCTGGTTCAAGCGATTCTCCTGCCTCAGCCTCCCAAGTAGGTGGGATTACAGGCATGCACCACCACGCCCAGCTAATTTTTGTATTTTTAGTAGAGAAGCGGTTTCACCATGTTGGCCAGGATGGTCTTGATCTCCTGACCTCGTGATCTGCCCTCTTCGGCCTCTCAGAGTGCTGGGATTACAGGCGTGAGCTATCACACCTGGCCCATATTTCTTTAATATTTGGAGAAAGTTGTGGAATAGTTGAAGTTTTTAGGTTATTGGTTGGAAAGTAAATAAATAAATTCAAAGGACCTACATACACATGACATACCAAGAAGCAGAAAGGTCTAAAATATTTTATGAGGGTAGCTCAAGGAACATATATTTGAATTGGACAACAATAACTAAATGATGTACTAAAATTCCAGGCCCAGATGCATTTTTTTTTGAAAAAATGATTTTAATTCAAACCTATCATTCAATTGTTTTCATAAAAAACTATTAGAAAATATTGTAACATTTGAGAAAAGCAAAGACATTTAATTTGGAAGAAAAATAACCTCTCTACACAGCATAATATATATTGTCTAGTAACCTGTGAAAATGTACCGTATATAGTTTGACTCAACATTTCAACCCTTTTTTTTTTTTGTACTTTGGAAAGGCATTTTCTCTCAATGTAATTTGAATTCTAAAGTGCCATTTCATGCTTCATTATCCCTGAGTAAGAGTTTTAGTTTATGTTGGCCCTCAGCTTCATCTGTGAGTCATGAGTTGTATAGCTAAGGATATTTTCCCAGGCATTTGGGTGAGGTGACTAATACTTCTTTCTATATATCAATTAGGCTTTCCTATTTAACAACACTAGACTTCAAAATGAAGTGACATGTTCTAGGAAACAAGATGAAAAATATAGAAGCGGTAACATTTTGGAGAATGCTTAAGTCTCTTTATTTGCAAAGTGAAAATATTTTGTTTGTACAACCTTTTCTCTGCCACCTCCTTCCCTCACCCAGTTCCATCGCTCTTTCCACTAGCATCAGCCATGCTGAATATTCTGACATAGCTCAAAGCAAAATAAATAGAGAGGAGGATGCCCAGTTTCTGGATTTTGGGTTTTAAACAACTTTCAGGCATTAGTGGGTTGCAACCAGCAGCCCTTATCTCATCTCCTATAACAGATGCTGACCCTGAGTTTGAAGGTTGCAGCTTTGCCATTTATATGTATAAATGTACATGTGAACTCATCAGCTCCCAAAGTAACTTAAATTTGGCATGGAAACTGGGAGAAAATAGGATTGAATTAAATTTTTCCACCAAAAGGCTATGTTGCGACTGTTCAATATTAATTCCATTATAATAACAATTAACGTTATAATTAAGATTTTCTAGTCATCTACCTCATAAATCCAGCTTATTTCTAGTTTCTAGTTCTGTGTGTTCACTTGGCCTAAAATATTCTTCCTTAAGTTTCTACCTGTATCCAAATCTTTCACATCTTCTCCAGGAAATCTTCCCTGACTGATGCAACTGTTGTCATCTCCTCACTATCTTCTGTCGCTTGCTTTAGATGAAATGTTAGCCAAGCGGGGTATTTAAGAGCTTAAATTCTGGGGTCACATTCAACTCAAGTTCAAATCCTGGCATAGGGGCCTAGTAAAACAAATCCATGGAACAAATTAATTATTGGGGGTCAGACACTATTGTAGGTGCTGCAGTACAGCAGTGAGCAAGGCAGACAAGGAACCTATTCTCCTTGAGCTCATGTTGAGATGTGGGAAGACAATGAAAAATATTATCTATTGTGGTAGGTTCTGTAAAGGGAGTAAGCATAGTCATGTAATATAGGGTAATTAAGGGCTCCTATTTGAGTGGAAACAGGGGTCAGGGAAAGCCTTCATGAGGGGATGACGTTTGAGTTGAGACCTCAAGATTGAGAAGGAGTCAGCCATGCTAGATGAGGGAAAAAATGTATTCCAGTCAGAGGGAAAAAAGCAAGTACCAATATTCTGAGTAGGAAATAACAAATAAGAAGTAGAAAGAAGGCCAGTGGTGGGTGGGGGCTGGCGGGGAAAAGCAGTACTTGGTAACATTGTAGACTACTAAAAGGGAATTGGATTTCATGCTAAGATTGTGATAAAAACTATGACTTTGTTTAATAGTCACACCAATTTTTAGAAAGCTGAATTGGATCTAAATATTTTAAAAGTATAAAATATCACATAAAATGCCACTATATAATGTATGTACATATATGAGTCAAGCACTAAGAACTCCTTATAAAAAACAATTATGTTGACTTACAATTTTCTTACCCACTCCAGTTGAACACAAATATCCTGGGTCATGACTGGAGTAAGAAGGGTGAAGATTCCCTTGATGCCACATCATGTCACAGAGGCACCAAGAGCGTGAGCTTCTGCCTTTCCTATTTCCATATTCTCCTCTACACAGTGATGTTGATAAGAGGAATAAGTGAGGAAACATAGATTTTTGAGCCTGAAGCACAGGGAAGATGTCTGGATTTTTACTGAAAATTTGAGCATCATCACTGTATGGATGTTTGTAAGTCAAGGCAATGAGATTACCTAAGGATACAGTATACACAGAAGAGCAAAGAGGCCCAAAGGAAGCCTTGGTCAGGCCAACATTTAACCGTGAGTTTAGATGGAGGAAAAGGTGTCATCAAAGACTAATTAAGTTCAGTAAGTAACAGAAAAATCAGAAGCCAAAAGAAAAAAAAAATATTTAAAGGAGGAGTACACGATAAACTGTGAGGATGAGTAGCATGAAAAACTAAGACATGTTTGCTGGATTTGACCACATGAAAATATTTGTAGACCTTGATGAGTACCATTTTGATGGAAAGGTAGAGATAAGTCGCTGCAGTAGGTGAAGGAGTTAGTTGGAAATGAGGAAGGGGAGACAAGGATGTAGTCAACCTGTGGGAGGGATTTTGCAGTGAAGTTTGCTGTGAAGCAGCACGGGGAAATGGAGTGGTGGCTATAAACAGATAAAGGGTATGTGGATTTTTAAAAGTTGATATTAATGATTAAATATGCATCTTCGTTAAAAATTGTGTATCAGTTTTCTCATCTGTAAAATAGGCAAATTTAACAATGATGCTTCAAATGGTTGCCATGAGAATGAAGAGTTATTGCAAGTAAAAGACTAACACCATACTTGGTGCTTTATATGTTCTCAGTAAGTGGTCATTGTTATCACCAGGTACTGTAGAATTCCTTAACACTCAGCATATTTACTCAGATTATTTTTCTTTTTCACTCTTTACTGCCTTAGACATAAGGAGTTATCTTTAAGTAAAGTGCTATGGAAGTGTAGTTCAAGGACAAGAATGAACAGTAAGTTGTTAATGTAATTAAATCATTATTCAACAATGTGTCCTAAACTCTGTGTTAGGCATTTTGACTATGTATATGTACAAGTATGACTTAGTACAGTCCCTTCCCTTTATTAGTATGCAGAGCTCAGGAGTCCCCAAGACCACCTTTACTTCTCACACGTACTGTGAGATCAGGGATCCAAGACTACCCTTAGGTTAGATAATTCTCTAAAGGGACTCACAGATCTCAGAAAGCTGTTACACACATGGTTACAGTTTATTACAGTGAAAAGATACAGATTAAAATCAGCAGAGGAAAGAGGCACACAAGGCAGGGCTCAGAGACCTTAAGGCACAGGGCTTCCAGTTATCCTCTCCCAGTGAAGCCATGTGTGCAGTACCTATTTCTCCAGGAACAATATGTGAAAATACACATGGAACATTGCCCACTGGGAAGCTCATTTGAGCCTTGGAGTCTGGAGTTTTTATTGTAATCCAGTCACCCAGCCACTACTTATATGGCTAATCTTAGTTTTCAGCACTTCCAGAGGTCAATCTGACACCTTGTAGTCTGAGGTCCCTATGGCCGCAGACCCCAAGTAAACGAAGATGTTCTAATCAGGCAGGACACTCCATAGGCTTAGAGGTTGCCTCCCAGGAGCCAACTGCCAAGACCAGACCTCTCTTTGGCAAGGTTTATCCTTTGCTGTACAATTTATAATGGTGGAGGAGATAATATATACAGACATAAAACCTATATACAATACATGATACAATACATGTTTAACTAATGATTCAAGTCAGTAAACAGTGTCATAATGTCAGAGGCATTTGAATCACAGCAACTCCATCTTGAACAGGGGCTGAGACCTACTGGGCTGCATTCCCAGATGGTTAAGGCATTCTAAGTCACAGGATGAGATTGGAGGTTGGCACAAGATACAGGTCATAAAGACCTTGCTGATAAAACAGGTGGCAGGAAAGAAGCAAACTAAAATCCACCAAAACCAAGATGGTGGCAAGAGAGACCTTCGGTCGTCCTCCATGCTACACTCCCACCAGAAACATGACAGTTTACAAATGCCATGGCAATGTCAGGAACTTCTCCTATATGGTCTAAAAAGGTGAGGCATGAATAATCTACCACTTATTTAGCATATCATCAAGAAATAACCATAAAAATGGGCAACCAGCAGCTCTCAGGTCTGCTCTGTCTATGGAGTAGCCATTCTTCTATTCCTTTACTTTCCTAATAAATTTGCTTTCACTTTACTTTATAGACTCGCCCTGAATTCTTTCTTGCCTGTGGTTTAAGAACCCTCTCTTGGGGTCTGAATTGGGACCCCTTTCCTGTAACAATAATGCTAGGATATGTTTACATACTAAATAGCTTATTGAAATAGTACTCACTGTAGCTATTTAGAGAAAGACAAGAGTTGGAGCTAAGGGTTGAGTAAAAAAAGAAATTCTAGAAAAACAGCTGTATGAATTGGACCTTTTAAGATTACTTGGATTTGAAAAGATTACCTGAGAGAAAGGTGAATTATTGGGGTTCAGGTCAATTCTGGGCAGGATCATCAGAGTCAGAATGTGGTCAGAGTCCTTCATAGTGGACAGAGGAAAACTAGGAATGTGGTTGATGAGTTGAGGAGAAAAAAAAGAATAGTGGTACGAAAGAAAATCTTTGCCTAAATAACAACTTTATATAAAGCCAGCTTTTTGCCTCAGAAGGGATAATTTCCTGTCTCCTTCCCTTCTGCCAGCTGCCAGCATTCACACACTTGGTATTGATGGTTAGGCTTCTGTGGGCTAATCTGGGATTGTAATTGCCATTTATAATTCCAATTCCAGAGGGAAAAAAATTCTTTTTAGTTTAAAGAGTGTCTTTTAGAAAAATTTGGGGAACGTAAGTGTTTTGTTTCATTTTGGTTATCTACTTCTCAATGTCTGAGCTTGGGCCATGAGGAAGGAGAATAGCATCAATGTTATCTGTACTATCCTCAAACAATTTTGCAGAATTTTGGAGTGAATTTCTAGCCATTTTGAGAATATGTAACTCACTTCTAGTTACTTAGTATTTCTTAACAATCGCAATATTTATGAATGAATATTTGAAAGCTATTACCTGAAAAAGATGTGGATGTTGCTTCCAGGTGCATGGTGAAAGTGGCTTATACAGGTTGAATAAAAATTACTGCCATTTTCAGAACATTGATGACTACTGGAAAGAAAATATAGGATATCTGAGCTCTGGAAAGTTTTGGAAAAACTCAAAAAATTTCCATCTATGCCTCAGAAGGAACAATGTTAACTGACCTGGAAAGATAAAATGGATTGCATAAGAAAATATATTCAGTTTCTTAATATTGTTAGATAATTGATCGAGTTCTGGAACTTCAGTGATATCTTTCCTATTCAACTGAATTTCTCCCATTCTTCTGAAGGAATTGAATGCAAAGCAAATGAGAAAGGCAACTTTGCAAAACCCCTATCTTCATCATAAATGTATTACATTCCTCTAATAAGAACTTGCTCTCACCCAGCAGACGATTTCAGATGATTCTTTTTATCTCAGGAAAAAGAGAAAAATCTGATATGCATTCAAAACCTGTGATGTCCTACTTATTCGATAACTTATTGCATTAGCATTTGACTAGTTTGAACTTCTGATTTCTAGCCTAGAGTAAGAAAAAGGTCAACTAGAATTATATTTAAAAGAAGATGTGTTTATCATTGTTATAATCAACACTGTTCCAGTATTGTAGGGCTCATCAGTAAAATTGCCAGTGCTCCTTCTTCACATTTGATGATTTCTTCTGCTTCAGTTTTGAGCATTTAATATGCCAAATATACTGAGGTTTTCACTAATAAAGTTCACTCAAGCAGAGTCAGCACCAATTTATATCTATGATGGGGGCTATACTTTTACAAGGAAATGACATATCCAGAAAAGCACACAAGTTGTGGAGTCACTGGGGCATAGTAGAAGCTCAAATTCTGATCCTCTACTCTCTACGTTTCTGGGCAGAGTGGCCTTGGGAAAATAACTTCTTCATCTACACAATGTAGCATTGTTGTTAAAACTTGGCAAAATATTTTCTAAAATATGCCTACCACATAATGATCATGTAACAAATGTATTTTCTGTTCCCATCTTTCCAATACCTGAGCACCACCATCAAATGAAAATATCAGCAGCCATGGGCATCACAAACATTCTGAAGAATACAGTTTTCCAGCATTGGATAGTATCTGTTGCGAAGGTAATGAGGGAGCCCATAGTGAAAGTTCTCAATGGATCAGCCACAGCAATAAAATGCTAGAAAAAGAAATTGTTACTTGATCTTTTATGATTTAATGCACAGATTAAAAAAGAAACAAACTGATATTTACTGAGGGCACACACAGTCTTGACACTTTTATCTCATTCATTTAATTTTTATGTGAAATCCGAAGGAATGTTGGCATTATAGTAGGGTACGAACAACACTGGGTTTGAGTTCTGGCTCAGCCCTTTGCTATCTATGTGTCATTGAGCAAATTATTAAACTTTTTAAGCTTCACATTTTTGCCCAAAAATGGACATAATAATGGTATCCGCTTCACAGAGTTGTTTAAGGATTATTTGTAATAATGCCTATAAAACACAATACAGTTCCTGGCATATAATTATAAATTTATTGTTAGTTGTAATAAGACACTGCAGTCTCAAAGTGTTTCACAAAGTTTGAATTAATGACTTCTTGCCTCAGAATCCCTGGGGATCTTGTTAAATAAGAAGACTCCTGGGCTCAGCTCCACATCTAATGAATCAGAATATCTGGGCAGGGCCGCAGTTGAAGAGTTTGCCTTTTAAGAAGCTGTCTAGGTGCAGTTGAACCCAGCTATGGATGCTATCCATGATCCATTCACTCCTCTCCTGGTAACTATATCTTGATTTCCATCTGGGGGAATTATTCTTCTGGCTCCAACCATTTTTGCTTTTGGCAGAGCATCTCACCTGTCACTGGTGTCTTGTTGTCATTTCCCTGGTCACAGAGACTGGGTTCACTCTGTCCCTAGCAAAGATGATGTAATGCAAGTAGGCTTTTGCTAGAATGCTAGGACAAAGGTAAGTCCTCTCTCCTACTGGATGACGATGTGCCCCTGGGCATGATAGCAGCCATCTGTGACCATGAGGTAGGGTGGCCATCTGAGAGTGAAGTCAGAAGAAGCAGAGCCAAAAGATGGAAAGACAGAAATCTCTCAGGCTGGTGGTGTCATCTGTAACCTTGATCTAGCTACACCTAAAGCCAGACTGATTCCTGCAGTTTTTGATTGTTTAGCCAATGCATTCTTTTTGGTTAGAGCATTTTGGATATGTTTCTTTTTGTTACATGTGACCAAAGCCTAACAAATCAGATAACCCATGTTCAATTTCTTTGTTAAATGCACACTAGCTGGGTCTTCAGTCCAGACCCATCCCTGACTTGACACACTGGGCATTTTCAGATTCCTTCTGCCAAGGCTGAAGCAGGCTAAGGAGACTCCTAGATTTCTCACTTCTAAGATGATACCTGAATCTTAACCTACTAGGACACAAAAAATAAGTCCAAGAAAGTCCCTTTCTAACTTTGATGCTTTGGCTAAAACTTGGTTCTGCTAGTTAGAGGTTACAAATTCCAATCTTTAAAGGGAGCACGGCAGGAAAAATGAATAAGTAAAACAGGCTGGGAGTTGGAAATATGCCACTTGCTTCTTAAGTCCAAGGAAAACATCAAGGCAAATCTGAAATTAAATGCCCAGTCTCAGTGTTAACAAGGCAACAGGGAGTAGAGATACTAGAGTATTGTAGAGCTCTTGCCTCCTTTAAAGGCAGCAGGGGTTATTTAGCTTAAGCCAAAAGTCACCATGTGGGAATTCAGTCCCGGATTACTAGCGTTATCAGGCATCTTGAATTTTATATTAAATCTCTTGAATTTTAAATAGTAACAGCTAACTCAAAATTTAAAAATATTCTATGCAAGCTGACACAGTGAGGGCCAAACATAACACACATGAAGCAGCCTAGGATCTCCTGTGTAGACCTTCCAAGAGGTGGCAGAGGACAGTGTTATCTGAAGAAAGAGGCTTTCACAATTGGGAGATTATCCCGGGTCCATCTACAGACACATGGGAGAGAAAGAAGAGAAAATATCCATAATTGGACATTGTAGGCAAGGAGAAATGTCTTCACTCCATCTACAGCATCTACACGCTAGCTTGGTAACTTGCATTAGGCAATACTAGGAGTATTGTACTTTTTTTTTTTTTTTTTTTTTTTTTTTTTTTTTTTTTGAGACGGAGTCTCACTCTGTCGTCCAGGCTGGACTGGAGTGCAGTGGCATGATCTTGGCTCACTGCAACCTCTGCCACCCTGATTCAAGCAATTCTCCTGCCTCAGTCTCCTGAGTAGCTGGGATTATAGGTACCTGCCACTGCATCCGGCTAATTTTTGTATTTTTAGTAGAGACAGGGTTTCACCATCTTGGCCAGGCTGGTCTTGAACTCCTGACATCGTGATCCACCTGCCTCGGCTTCCCAAAGTGCTGGGATTACAGGCATGAGCCACCACGCTTGGCCCATTGTACTCTTAACTCATATAAGATCTTCTTCCTCTCAGGGGGCAGCAAACCTTTGTCTCCTTCTAGAAGTTAGATCATGTTGCTAATAGTCTCTGCTCACTTGTTTTTTACTATTCCCTTTGTAGAGCTGGTATAAATTTTCAATTTTTTTTTTCTTTCCAGGAGATGCAATTGGCCAGAAATCCGGCCCCAGGCAACTACTGCTTAACTTTATAATGAAGAGCTCATTTGGTTAACAAATTATGTTTCTATACACTTTTAACATAGACTTATCTAAACTGTGGTAATCTCTTCCTACTCAACACATATTCATTTCACTTTCAAATATCCAGATATCTGGGTAAGGCACAGAGAGTCAACAACAAAAAGGTTTTTAAAGTTATGTCTTTCCTGTTTATTTCTACGAGATGGGGAAGCTTGTGATAATTGAATCCATATGGCCTTCTCCTTCTTAACATTTGTACATAAGTAGACGCACGCTAAATGAACATCCAAGATAGTCCAGAAAAGAAAAAGGAGATCCCAAGAGGGATATTATGAAAGCTTTGGGGAGTGAGGAGGTGGTCTCCTATTTTGCCTTCACACTAATGAGGAAAGATAGAGAGGTAGCTTATGGCTGCCCAGCTCCCAATAACCCATTTTCTCCCTATCCACCTTAGCCCTTTCCACATACACAAAAATATTCATGGCTCTAGGCTACTCCTTTAACTTCTAATTTTGGGACTATTGTTCTAATTCCCTTTATTCCAGCAAAATCAGGAGAATTGGGTAACCAACAGAGGGCTATTGCTCAGATGATCAGAGAAGGTTCCTGGTCACAGGGATAAATGTCTGCTATTTTCTTGACTAGTTAATGGAATACTTAGAAAAAAAATCTGAACATAAACTGAAGGAGTAAGAAAGATGAGACTGAAACCAACATAACAGTTTATCTTATTGGTCAAATGGATATGAAATCAATAATATCTGTTGACTAATATCTGGTTCTTCTTTCATTTCTAGTACATGAGAGACTGTACTTGAAGTCAAGTGGGCCATGTGACTAGTTCTGAGCAACGGAATATAGCACAGAGTAAGAAAGTATGAAGCCTTTATGTAGTTTCTTCTCTTGAAAGAAGACCACATATCTCAGGGAGTAAAAGCCCAGTTGGTGGAGACACCTTAAGCCTAGGATCCTGAGTGTTCAAATGAATCAGGGCCTAAAGCTGACAAAAAATGAACACATTTCACTGGGCAGAAAAGAAAAAAAAAATAAGCTTCAGCTGTGTTAAGCCCTCAAGAATTCAGAGTGATTTTTAAAATTGTGACATAGCACAGTTTACCCTGCTTAATAAAAAAAGATGCTGAGAGGCAAGGAGATTGCTTTGTTTCTGGAACTTGGGGAAAGAAATTAAAAGCAGAGAAGCAGCTAACTAGTGGTAAATTTTTCTGTCTTCCTTCTGTCCTCCTGCCTTTCTTTAATTCTTGTTCTACACGCGAAAAATGCACCCATTCTGTCAATTTTCAATTCTATATTCACACATATGCCAACTTTATAAAATGAAAATAACTGGTGAAATATATAAAGTACACAGCTTAGTCTTGCACACAATTTAAATTAAAAATTTATGTATTTAAATGCATTCATGGGGGGAGGCATTAGCATGAAAAGCAGATGAGAAGGTGGTTTTCAGTTCTAGTCGGTTTTCAATTCTTCTTGTGAACTTTTCTAGACATGTACCTACCTCCTTATTCCAAAGATATCCAGAATCCTGGGGATGTTTTCTACCCTGTTAAAATCTATATCCAAAGAACACAGAATTAAAGTCATTCACACATTTTCTGTGTGGCAGGTGCTGTGGCTGTATCTACCTTCAAAGGAGCTCCCAGGTTTGTGGGAAAGCTAGCATACAAATAAATTCTTCATGTGAAGAGTGTTGCAGCAGACATCAGCACAAGGGCAGGGACTGGGAGAAACAAGAATGTAGGTGGTGGCGGTCTTGGGATGTCAAGAAAAGATTTACTGAAGACATGGCAACTTGCTCTTTAGGAAATTATTCTAGTGACATAATAGTAGTTGTCTATAATGGAGATGGTTGGGACTGGAGGCAGACAACATCATTAAGCAGGAGGCAATGTAGTTATAAACCAACAGTTAGCAAGAAGGATGAAGAAGAAGGGACTTGCGGCAGAGATAGTAAGAGGCAGATAGTAATTTGGATTTGACGAGAAAAGAAGAGGGAGGAGTCTAAGAATATTCTACACTGGGTTCAGGGATTTCTTTTTCCTACAGTGGGCAGCTAGTATTTTAGACTTTGTGGGCCATGTGTAGTCTGGTGTTTTCTGGTAATCTTTCATCTTTGTTTTTTTGTTGTAATCTTTCAAAAATACACAGGACATTCTTAGTTTTAGGCATGGTTATCATCCTTAGGCCCTAGTTTGCCAACCCATGTTCTAGATTAAGACATCCCAAGGGGGATATCTTTAGTCAGATAAGAGAAGGAGAGAAGGTTCAGGCAGGCTGTAAAGAAAAACTGAAAAGCACTGATCAATTCTTCTAACTCGTTCACTGTTTTATCACAAATAGAAATGTTCTTTCTCAGTAAAGTTGAAATTTTGATGTAGTGGTCAAATTGCCCTTTATTGTACAATCTGATTTTACAACATATTCTTTGTTTTAGGAAATAAACCTTTGACTCATTGATCTTGTAGTGTTTTTATTCTAAGTCCTACATGCCCAGTACATGCTTTTGTTTTGCATTTGTGTCTTTGGCTACAAAGTCCTAAATATTTGATATTAAGAATAGTTTCTATTACAAAGCCATAATTCATTATATATTTTTAATGGTGGTTGCTTTTTGGTTTGATGTATAATACGTGCTCAATGTTATTAAAAGATATGGATGATGCCATATCTTTAACGACAATGATAGATTTCCATTGAAAAGTAAATTCATGTTCATTTAAAAATCAACAGCTTTAGAAGACTTAAATGGTTCCAACTTTGGGTGTATATTGAATAATTTGTAGAGATGCTCTTCAATACTATTTGTATTTTTACATTTGGATTAAAACATGAGGGCTAAGAAATATTTCTGTTATATTCTAAACATAATTTCTAGGTCTTCAATATGAAAAACTGCTTCTTTGTTTTCTAATTATGTATTAAAATGTACTTACAGGGATGCACACAATTAATTCCTGATCATCTGAAGGTGGATTAGCCTGTTTTCCGATTGGGCTAGTTAAGGAACAGCAGGGATTTGGGATCGGGTGACTTCCCCTACAAGGGCATGCAATCAAGCTGTGATTATTTGCCCTGATTATCAGCAACCCAGTGGTTGGAGGACTGGGTTCCAGATCTGGACGCATGGAATCTGGCACACATCATTCGCTCCGTCAGCAGTCTTACCCAGAGTTTGGGTTCTCAGCTTCTGCACCTTGAAAAGCTGTCCTTCAACTCCAGTCTTCTAATTACCTAATGATTCAGCCTTCCTGGGACATAAGAGCACCCCAGATATTTGACTCATCTGCAAAGCGGTTAATCTACTGAAAGTTAATGAACAGTCAACTGTGATTTGATCTGAACTGTGCATGGTTTTGAGTTATCTGTAGCTTATCTTATTTCCACCCACCCTCCAAAATTCTATTGATAATCAAACATTAACTATGATTGCATATTCTCCCCCATATTTTCCCTATGCATGTAATTTTACAGCATTCTAACCAATCCTGTTTTTTCTTCCAAAAGTTTCATTTCTTTTCAGGGATGCTAAGATATAGCCCTATATATTTTAAATATGATACTCACGGGCATATGTAAACATTGCCCAACTTACAAATTTGGTTTTTGATGTTCAACTCTGAAAAACTGGGCTGAAATTGATGTCTAAACTTAGGGAATAGTTTCCAAATGCTTTGAACTTTTTAGTCTAGCTACTTCTTTGCTCCAAAATGTGTTTACTTAATGGTGTCATCCATATCTTTTAAATTTTTACTACATTCTTTAATTCTAATACATCAAGGCCAAACAAATAAAAAGAAAAAAGAAGTTTAAGAAAAGAAAAAAGAACCAAATGAAGAAATATATTACCTTAAATTGAAATCCACAAAGTGCTTTATTCTTTCATTATCAGAAGAAGAGTAGTTAATAGAATGGGTTAGTGACAAGGAGATATTAGAACGACATGGAAAGAAGAAGCAATTTAGGAATCCAAGCAGAAGAAAAGTGAGTGACAAGAGATAGAGAAAAAGTGAAAGAAAACCCAGAGCTGTTGCTGGCCTCATTCCAAGTTCATGCCTTGGCTCTAAACACTTTGAATATAAGAGAAGTGGGAAGAATATTAACATTTGTAGGAAGGCTGGAGGCAGAGCACACACAAAATCCTGACATGTTTCTGAATGAAAGCTGTGGGTGTGAAAGTAAAGTGAGTTTTGTTCTCAGGTATTTTTTTTTTTTTTCAAGAAAGTTTCATTCTGTCTCTTAGGTTATAGTGTTATAATAGTAGCGTGATAATAGCTCATTGCAGACTTGAACTCCTGGGTTCGAGTGATACTCCCACCTCAGCCTCCTGAGTAGCTGGAATTTTAGGAAGCCATAACGTCTGGGTCTCCTAGGTATTTCTATGAATCACACTTTATATGTTGTTCTTATATCTCTGGTAGGAGACTCAAGGTAAATCTTGGAGAATACATTTACCTAGTTAGAAAACATAGCTATCAGTTTGTATGTGCCATGTTATATCTGGTACCATATTGCTAAGTCAGATTGCTCAGGGAGCCTGGTTTACATTTGGAAAATATATTAGTCTGTTTTCATGCTGCTGGTGAAGATATACCCGAGACTAAGTAATTTATAAAGGAAAAGAGGTTTAATGGACTCAAAGTTCCACATGGCTGGTGAAGTCTCACAATCATGGCAGAAGGCAAAAGGCATGTCTTACATAGCAGCAGGCAAACAGAGAATGAGAGTGAAAGGGGTTTCCCCTTATAAAACCGCGAGGTCTCATGAGGCTTATTCACTACCACAAGGACAGTATGGGGGAAACCGCCCCATGATTCAATTATCTCCCACCAGATTCCTTCCACAACGTGGGAATTATGGGAGCTACAATTAAAGATGAGATTTAGGTGGGGACACAGCCAAACCATATGAGAATACACCTAGCTCCCTTGTTTCCTCTTAAACATTTTGTTTCCCTCCTCAATCCCTTAAATTTAAATATGTGAACAATAGAGCAAAATTAAATTGACTGAGACAAGGTAGATAATCAATGAATATGATCCGCCCTGCTTCTGCTCCTTTATCCCCTTTTCTTGGACTGTATACTTGCAAGCTTTATTGTAGATGCCCAGATCTCCAAGGGTGCTATTCTGCAGGACCTGGGGATTGCAGCACACTAGAGGTCTACAATTATTTCCTCTCACCCTCAGAACTTGCATCGCTCTGGTAGTCATTAAACATGTTCAGACATTCCACATTTCTGCCTCCCAGGTATATCTGTCTCCTTGTGGTTGGATAAGTTCACATGACGAATTCTGGTTACTGAGTTGGGAGTACAAGTAAGGATTATCTCTTCTAGGCCAAGGGATTAAATTACTAGTGCAAGATTCTCAAGGATACTTTTATTCTAGGCTCTAGTGTCCAACAATATTTGAGTTAGTAGCCACCCTACTAGCCTGGATCCCTGGCCTGTGAAGAGATAGCAGAGACCCAGCTCATCTGCAAAGGACATGGAATGAAAGTGAGAGATAAGCCATTGTTTTCAGAAGCCAATGAATTTTGGGGATATATTTTCCTTTAGCATAGCTGAGTTATAACCTGAATAATATACTGTCTCATACTTCACCCCCCTCATTAGGATATGTTAAAATTTAGACTCATTGAGGGAAAAGACTTTATCTATGCTGTGATGTTCTTTTATGTATACTCAGTGCCTGTGCAAAGCCTAGAGCATGGGCAATAGTCACTAAATAAATATTTTTTTACTCTAAAAATAAATGACACACTCTACTGTTGTTGTGGTGACAATAAGAGGTTAACAAATGTGGTTATTCATGCACATGAATTACAACTCTATTAGCTAAGTAAGTCACAGGTTTTTGTTCCAAATACTACTTAATGGCGATTACAGATACATTGGAGGGCTGGCTGGAGATGATTCCAGTTAGATCAGTTTTCTGGGCTCTTTCAGAAAATGTCACTTGGGCAGCTACCTGAATGGCCTCATGAATAGAAAGGCTCTGAATCTACTTAAGACTAGATATGAGTTATTGAGAGGGCTAATTGATACAACTGAGAGGACAAGAGAAAGAGCCAGAAAGTGCCTTGACAACTGTGTTAAATAGGCCTAGCTTATCAACCTATCACCCTATCTGTAGTTAAATCTCAGAACAACTTAATTATAACTTAGTTGAATTTTTGGAGAGATTCTAGCTGTGAATTTTAAAGGACATTTCATTTTTTTTCAAAGAAAAAAGAAAATTTTGCTTAATAGTAAACAAAATAGGTTTATTTATTTTGTCACCTTGGAATTTACTTCTTCTAAATACTTCCTAAGAAGCTTGTAAATGGGAAGATTTTATAGAATAGACACCCTGCTTTGTGATTATGGTCCCGGAGTACTAAAAGCAGTTCATAATAAAATTATTAACGTCTTCTGCTAAGAGTTGTGTTAGGAATTCTGTGGCACGCTGGTGCCCGAAGAAGGAAGCTAAAAATATGGGTGAACATTTCTCAGAGGCCGATTCAGGTTGCAAGAGCTGGATCCTGAGACCCATTCAATTACAACATAGAAAGGTCCTGTCAAATGAGCTTCAGCCTGGCCATTTAGGGTGGGTGAGGGTAGTACTAATGCATATGGGCAATATTCAGTGCTTAAGCAGGTGAGTGGTGATGTTGGGTGTTAAGTAGTGCCTTGCTTTGTATCTAAACAGCGACCCTGGGTTTGTCATAAATGACTCTTATTATTTTGAGGTTTGTTTCTTCAATACCTAGTTTACTGAGAGCTTTTAACATGAAGGGATGTTGAATTTTGTCAAAAGCCTTTCTGAATCTATGGAGATAATCACGTGGTTTTTGTATTTAGTTATATTTGTGTGGTGAATCATTTATTGATTTGCATATTTTGAACCAACCTTGCATCCTGGCAATGAAGCCTACTTGATGGTGGTAGATTCAATTTTGAGTGCTGCTAGATAGTTTGCCAGTATTTTGTTGGGGATTTTTGCATCAATGTTCATCAAGTATATTGGCCTGAAGTTTTCATTTATTGTTGTATCTCTGCCAAAATTTTGGCATCAGGATGACGCTGGCGTCACAGAATGAGTTGGGGAGCCCCTTCCCTTGTTTTTTGGAATAGTGTTAGTAGAAATGGTACCAGCTCTTCTTTGTATGTTTGGTAGAATTCGGCTGGGAATCCATCTGGTCATGGGATTTTTTGGTTAGTAGGTGTATTAGTTTGTTTTCATACTGCTGATAAAGAAATACCCAAGACTCGGGAATTTACAAAGGAAAGAGGTTTAATTGGACTTACAGTTCCATGTGGCTGGGGAAGCCTTATGATCACGGCAGAAGATGAAAGACTCATCTCACATGGTGGCAGACAAGAGAAGAGGGCTTGTGCAGAAAAACTCCCCCTTATAATAACCATCAGATCTCGTGAGACTTACTATCACAAGGACAGCATGGGAAAGACCTGCCCCCATAATTCAATTACCTCCCACTGACATGTGGGAATTCAAGATGAGATTTGGGTGAGGACACAGCCAAACCATATCAGTAGGCTATGTATTATTGATTAACTTTTGGAGCTTATTATTGATCTGTTCATGGAATCAATTTCTTCCTGGTTCAGTCTTGGGAGGGTGTATGTGTCCAAGACTTTAGCCATCTCTTATAGTTCTTCTATCTTGTGTGCATAGCCACAGCCAATATTATACTGGATGGAGAAAAGCTGGAAGCATTCCTCTTGAAAACTGGCACAAGACAATGATGCCCTCTCTCACCACTCCTATTCAATATAGTATTGGAAGTCCTGGACAGGGAAATCAGGCAAGAAAAAGAAATAAAGTGCATCCAAATAGGAAGAGAGAAAGTCAAACTATCCCTATCTGCAGACAACATGATTTTGTATCTAGACAATCCCATAGTCTTGGCCCAAAAGCTCCTTCAACTGATAAACGACTTCAGCAATGTTTCAAGATACAAAATCAATGTACAAAAGTTACCAGCATTCCTATTCACCAACAACAGTCAAGCCGAGAGCCAAATCAAGAATGCAGTCCCATTCACAATGGCCACAAAAAAACATAAAATACCTAGGAATACAGTTAATCAGGGATGTAAAAATTCTCTACAATGAGAACTACAAATCACTGCTCAATGAAATCAGAGATGACACAAACAAATGGGAAAACATTCTATGCTCATGGATAGGAAGAATCAATATCATTAAAATAACTGCCAAAAGTAATTTATAGATTCAATGCTATTGCTATCAAACTACTAATAATATTCTTCAGAGAACTAGAAAAAAACTGTTTTAAAATGCACATGGAAACAAAAAAAAGCCCTAATAGCCAAGGCAATCCTAAGCAAAAAGAACGAAGCTGGAGGCATCACCTTACCTGGCTTCAAAATATACTATAGGGCTACAATAACCAAAACAGCATGGTACTGGTACAAAAACAAACACATAGACCATGGAGTAGATTAGAGCACCCAGAAATAAGGGTATGCTCCTACAACCATCTGATCTTCAACAAAGCTGACAAAAATAAGCAATGGGGAAAGGACTCCCAATTCAATAAATGTTGCTGAGATAACTGGATAGTGACTGATCCCCTTCTTACAAAATATACAAAAATCAACTCAAGATGGATTAAAGGCTTGAATGTAAAACCAAAAACTATAAAAACCTTGGAAGACAACCTAGGCAATACCATTTTTGACATAGAAATGGACAAAGATTTTTTGACAAAGGCGCCAAAAGCAACTGCAACAAAAGCAAAACTTGACAAATGGGATATAAGTAAACTTAAGAGCTTCTGCACAGAAAAAAAAAAAAAAAATTAACAGAGTAAACAGACAATGTACAGAATGGGAGAAAATATTTGCAAACAATGCATCTGAAAAGGTCTAATATCCAAAATCCGTTAGAAACTTAAATTTACAAGGAAAAAAAAACCAACCCCATTAAAAAGTGGGCAAAGGACATGAACGGACGCTTTTCAAAAGAAAAAAAAAATACATGTGACCGACAGGCATATGAGAAAAAGTTCAATAACACTGATGATATTGAGAGAGATTGAGAGAAATGCAAATCAAAATCACAATGACCATCTCACACCAGTCAGAATGGCTATTACTAAAAAGTAAAAAAATAACAGATGCTGGCAAGGTCTTGGAAGCCAGTAATCTATTTGGAGAAAATAGAATACTTCTACGCTGTTGGTGGGAGCGTAAATTAGTTCAACCATTGTGGAAAGCAGTGTGGTGATTCCTCAAAGACTTAAAACAGAAATACCATTCAACCCAGTAATCCCATTACTGGGTATATACCCAAAGCAATATAAATCTTTCTATTGTAAAGACACATGCAAGCATATGTTCACTGAAGTACTATTTACAATAGAAAAAAACATGGAATCAACCTAAATGCCCATTAATGACAGATTGGGTAAAGAAAACTCAGCATATATACACAATGGAATACTAAGCAGTCATAAACAGGAAGGAGATCATATTTTTTACAGGAACATGAATGGAGCTGGAGGCCATTATCCTTAGCAAACTACGGTAGGAACAGAAAACTTGATATCATGTGTTGTCACTTATAAGTGAGAGCTAAATGATGAGAACTCATAAGCACAAAGAAGGGAACAACAGATACTGGGGCCTACTTGAGGGTGGAGGGTGGGAGGAGGGACAGGAGCAGAACAAATAACTATTGGATCCTAGGCTTAGTATCTGTGTGATGAAATAATCTGTACAACAAACCCCTGTGACATGAGTCTACCTACATAATAAACCCGTTCATATACTCCTGAACCTAAAATAAAGGTTAAAACACACAAACAAACAAATAAACAAACAAACAAAAAACAGCGGCCATCCAACAGAATCTAAACAGACTGTGGTACAGAAAATAGAAATGGAAGTCATGAACAGAGAGTAGGGACCTTGCATTTCCACAAAGTAATCGAGTTTTAGAGTAGAACTCAAGTTCAACTAGAGCACCAAGCAAAAAGCTATCCTAGGGACAGTCAGAAAATGAATAGAAAAAGATGTAGACAATAATTCCATGGGAGTGTTACATGAAATATTTTTAAATAATTATTGATTTATCTTACTACTAAAAAGTCAAGAATGATGGGAGGTAGATAAGATTTCTTTCCTTACAGTGATAGTCCTCTGTAACCAACTAATTGTATAGAGTCAAGTTACCAAGACTGAAAATTGTCTTAAGTTATACTTTGAAATTTGCATATTATTAGTTCTTTTTGTTTTCAAAATTTGGCAAAAAATTGAGATTCTAGATATTGTAAATATTTAACAGAACATGTGTTACAAAAGGATATAATATTTAAAATTAAATTATCACAATCACACCTTAGGTTTTACTTTGTAACTAAAAATTATTAAAGAGAAATGTGTTTAATTGATAAAGTTATAATTTATGAACAATCTATTCTTTAAATTGTAAACTAAACATGGTAAACTTGTAAGCAAATGATTGAGGTATTAATCATGTATTTACATGTTTATAAAAAGCAGCAGACTTCTAGATTGCTTATGAGTGATAGAAGATTTAGTGTTTGACTCACAGATCTCTTTTTATCCTCATCTTGGGCGATATCTCTAATCATTAATTTTACTCTGTGGTATTATAACTAGAGGATACAGCACAACATTTTAGGGAAGATTGAAGCCTATGGGCTCAAATTGCTTGGAGTTTGAATCCTGACTCCTAACTGTGTGACCCAATCAGCTTACTAACTGTGACATTTATCCTGAATGTCTACATTTGTAAAATTGCTCATAATAATTTCTGCTGTATAAGGTCATTCTGGTCTTTAAATGGGATGACAAATGTAAAGTTCCTTGACTTCATTAAATGATCTGTAAATTACAGATATTATTTACTATCTACACATGTAAGTCCCTGTGGGTGTTGCACAGGAACAACACATTCAGGTTGTCAAAATAGAATTTACTGTCTTCACATCTAAATTGACTTCTCTCTGAATTCCCTATCTAACTGTTTCATATCTAATCTCCTAGATCTAACCAATCATTGAAAACTAACAATTTTACTTTATATATGTCCACCATTGCCTTAGGTTAGCCCTTCACCCTTGGCAGTCCTCAGTCTCTCACCTGTACTTCTGTATCAGCCCTCTACTTTGTCCCCATTATTTGCGTGCTCTACTTCCTTTTCCCTCCTCCCACTCCATGTATTCATCCTCCATAAAGCAGTCAGAGTGTTCCATCTAAAACACAAACCTAACTGGGTGACTCCCTTAGGAACTCCCAATGGCTTCCTCTCACTTATGGAAGTAAGTCTGAGCTCATAGCATGATCTACAAACTTTAGGCGTCATGTGCGGCATCCAAGCTTTTACCTTATTTTCTTTTCCTCCAGAAAGGTATCCTTGTATCCCAAGTTAAGTAAAATATCATGCACTTTGCCCACATGCAGTCTATGATTCCCTTTCATTGATCACTTCTATATGGTATTGAAACCATTCTTGAGGTTTCTCCACTTTACTGTAAGCGTCTAAATTGTTATGATATGGCTTGCTCATCTTGCACATTAAGGGCCGGATCCTTAGTAGGTTCTTAATGTTTCATGGAACTGTTGAACTTTAGTTAATTTTTCTCAATATTTCTCCCTTCCTTTCTACCATCAAGAAATAAAAGGAAAGAAGATTCTGTCTCCTACATTTTCCATCCTTCTGAAAATACTACAGCTCTGTTTCTATAATTTTCCACTCTTCTATTTCAAGAATTGGGATTCTGGGGCAAAAACAGCCTGCAAAAGTCCCATGATGCAAATATTTGTGAAAAATTGGTCATCTATAGACCATTCTGAAGATGCAGAACCAAACTTAGAAAGAATTGAGCAAGCTCAGGGAATCTGAATTTGTCCAGAAAAAAGTAAAACTAATAAGCAAACGAAACCCATTACAGGTAAGGAGGAGAGGAAGATATAGTCTTCTCTGAGACTAGAACAATTTAGATGACCTCTAAAGCTGTGCTGTCCAACGTGGAAGCCACTAGCCACATATGGTTATAGACCACATGAAATGTGGCTTCTACTGAAATGAGACAGGCTCAAACTGTAAAACACACCATCTTCAAAAGACTTAGTACAAATAATGAAAAATACCTCACTAATAATATTCTAATATTTATTACACGCTGAGATGATACCATTTTGGTTATATTGGGTTAAATCAGATATATGATTGAAATAAATTTTACCTATTTATTTTTATTTTTCTTACTGTGGCTGCTAGAAAATTTAAAACTAAATATGTGGCCTACGTTATATTTCTATTGGACAGCTCTAGAAGATGGAATAACGCCCTATAATTATGTCTTCGAAGAGGATTTGAAACAAGGAATACATATCTTCAGTCAGAATCCCTGAGATGCTCCTTTGGGAATCTAATATCTTGTTTAGGCAAGGTCATTGAAGAACCAACTTGTATATTTAGGAGTTCCTAGGGCTAATTGTGAAGAAAAACCAACCTCCAGAAGTCAGGTATTAATAGGGATTCTTAGGCAGATATATTTCTTATTTCTCCTTTTGGGGAGACCCGGGATTCAGTTGAACAGTCACATGTTCCCCATGGTTGAGTCACTTCCAATGGGGCATGAACAATGGCTGGGCAACTACTGAATGTCTGCGAAGCCAGCATGTGGCTAATTGGCCATATGCCCAGGTGATTACAGCCCCCTTTGGGTCAGTAACAATCCTGGTTCTTGGGTGAATAACAGCTCACCTCTCTTAGGTGAATTAACTCTTTCAGGGCACTGGGGCACTATTTAGAACACTGGGAAAAAAAAGTAATTTATTCAATGACCCTCTAAGGATACCCTGGAGTGCAGAGAGGAAGCTCAGCAATTTGAAGCTCACATAGCAATTCTGCAAAGCCAATTAGGGGAACAAGACAAATTAGACGGAAGTGTGCTAAGTCCAATTGAGATATAAAGACAGTTTATATGAGCAGGATGTAATTGCCTAAGTGGGAATTTGGCTAAGAAAATGAGGCTTTTCTGAGAAGGACTTTGGAAGGAAAGAATAAAAAATGGCTAAGAACTCAGTTCTATACAAAAACAGTGTGTATGCTTGTCTACTTTAAAAATAACATTTTCAAAGTGTTGGGAATTTTCTGCATTTTTCCACTTTATTTGAGCTACTACACCCAATTTTTGAATACTAAACTGGAAATCAGGAAACTTGGCTTCAAACCACAGAGGTACTGTTAACTAACCATGTAACTTTGGGCAGGTTTCTTTCCCTTTAGGGTTCTTATTTTCCCCATTTATTACATGATGTTAGAGATTGTGTTGAGATACAGATGCTTTTAGATAAGATTAGGTGGAAGGACCCAGGAATGCCCAGCCCTACCCTAGACCAGAGCCACTGGTAGGGAGATATACAAGCAAGGAATGACAGCCCAAGGAACAGATAAGCACTTTACTGTTAGCTGGGCTGTTTGTCCCAAAGTCCAAAAATAGCTCTGGTAAACTGGGCTAGAGTATATAGCCCAAGGTTCCCTATGCCTGAAACCCTAAAGCAGAATTTTACCACACTCTTATTGGCTGCGGGAAGGAAATCAAAAGAGAGTACAAGTGATTTGTTTTGCTTTTAAAAAAATAGGTTTTGGGTATGTACCTTCTTTGTGTTACAAGAGAGATCTAAAGCACAGCGGATGCATTTCTGCAATCCTCACTGTTACCAGATAGCCGCATTAGACTCAGCCTTAGCTGATTAGGTCTCCTTCTTGAGGAGTGAGAAAGTGGTGGGGGACTTCATCAGGGAGGAGAGATATGGAAAGTTTTTCTTTTTCAGAAGACTCCTGTTTCTTCTACTTCTACTGTTATTTCTTTATGCTTTCATCATGAAAGTCGGAGACCCTTTGCATTTACCTGACTTAGTTATTAGGCAGTCTTCTATTTTGCATTTCTAAGACAAAACAAAAAAATTTCCTGTTGATTGCTTGCTTTGCTTATCTAGGCATTTTTTTGAGATCTTTTGAGAAAGCTTACTAAAGACCCATATCTTAATAATTTAGATTAATAGCTCCTTTGACAATCAAGCAATAATAATGATATTCATTACTATCACTCATGCAGTACTTATGTGTCAGATGCCATTCTAAGTGCCACAACACATCAATGCATTTAATCCTTACAACAAGCCTAGGAGGTGTTTTAATTATAATTGGCATTTCTATTTTACTGACATGAATACTGAGGCACAGAGAGGTGAAGCAACTTGTGCCAGGTGTCATGGATGATGGGTAGCGGAGTCTGGATCTAAACCCAGAGTCACGCACTTAGCCACCAGGTTATACTCTTATTCGGCGTCAGTTTTATCCCTTTGGTTATACATTTTAATCACGTAATAGTTTCCGTTTATAGAAAAAAATAGATTTAAAAGTTTAAAATCCCACTTTTATATTAATTTAATTCACATAAAGTGCTTCCAGTTGTATGTAAACAACTTATACACAAGTGAACAGTGATTATTAAAGTGCTCTAATTAAGAACACATGAACATATTTATATTTGTTGTAACTAATGTTTTAATTGCATAATAAAATTTTGATAATACACTGTAGTAATTATAAAACATCTGAAAGTTTCTTTTATTTTATGGAAAAATGTAGTATAATCATGGAAGTCTAATGACGTTTAGTGCCTCTATTTGCATCAACTTTTTATTCAGACAGGCAGAGATCTAACATGCAAATCACACAACCAAAATTAAGCATAATATGCATCACTGACCTATGCCATATTCTTGCCATTCATTAAGTTGCAAAGTTTAGCAACTTACAATCAGTATTACTATTATTGTACTTTTGAGTTAATATGATTTGTGAAAAAATCATCCCTTAGATGCCTAGCATAGGGATGACACACTTCAAGGACTTGTCTTGGTAAAAGATTTTCATTGACTATACCTTGTAAGTGAGAAATTCTGAGGCGCTTACATCAGCCAGTGGCAGTGTGGCACACAAAAGGGAAGCAGTTGGAGTCTCAAGTGTTCTAAACAATGCAGCAGGTAACTACCTCATCAGGGTTTCAAAATCCCTTAATGTTTATTTAAATTTTTCTTTACAAACACCTACCTAATAAAAACCTTCCATTTTTGTCACAATTAAATGCAAAAAGCTTGTGATTTGGATTCTGAAATTAGAACCTTATCCTCCTAGCTCTTTTCACCTACATAGTTTGTAAACACTAAACATTGTTTTTATCTACTCTGACTTGAAAGATTATCCTGAACAGGAGTAGAAATGTAAGGACTCCGTGAGTCACATTTTCTATAATGATTTTGAAAAAATATCTGCAACTTCCTTTCCCACGTGTGACTTGATTACATGCTGCTTTGTCATCTAGGTTGAATATGCATTGTGGGTGTAAAAATAAGTATCCTGACATAAGCAAAAGGCTTATTTTTCAAATACCATCATTTTCGTACTTTCTGTGTAATTTTTTTTTGTCACCCCGGGTCTCCATTTTTACTTTACTTTTTACTTTCTTGTCTTACTTTTCTCTCTTTTTAACATCTTATTTCGGTCTTTCCCTTCTTCACTCTTTTATTTCTGTAATTCATCACTTTAGAGGAATACCATGTGGGTTGGAGGTTAAGAGGAATGGAGGGTAAGTGACAAGAATGGGAAGAGGGAGGTAGCAATATATTTTAATTGTCTCCATCTTGTTGAAGCAATGAGACATCATCTTTTCAATGCTAAAATGCTGCAAACCAAAAGTAATTCTGGCTACAAAACTGCAGCTAAAATTGCTACATTGGCTAAATGAATAAAAAAGCAAGATTCTAGTATATGTTGCTTATCAGTGACTCAACTTCAACTTAAAGGACTCTCAGAGTCTGAAAGTGAAGGGATGGAAAAAAATATGCAAATGAAGACAAAAAGAGAGCAAAACTAACTACACTTATTTCAGAAAGTAAACTTTAGGTCAAAAACTGTAAAAAGAGACAAAGAAGGTCATTAAATAGTGATAAATGAGTCCATTTATCCAGAGGGTACAACAATTGTAAGTATATATGTGCCCAACATCAGAGCACCTAAATATGTAAAGTAAATATTAAAAGATCTAAAGGAGACACAGACTGCAACATAATGCTAGGAAATTTGAATATCCCACTTTCAACATTGGACAGATCATCTAGGCTGTAAGTCAATAAGGAACCATTGGACTTGAACTATACTTTAGACCAAATGGACTTAATAGACATATACAAAACAGACATGTACAAAATCCACCCAACAGCAACAGGATACACACTCTTTCAAGTGCTCATGGAAAATTCTCCAGGATAGATCATATGTTAGGCCATAAAACAAGTCCTAACAAATTTAAGAAGATCAAAATCATATCAAATTTCTTTTCCAATCACAATGGTATCAAATTAGAAATCAATAAAATGAATTATGGACAATTAACAGTGGAAGTTAAGTAATATGCTCCCAAAAAACTACTGGGATAAAGAAGAAATAAAAGGAGGAATTTTAAAAATATCTTGAGACAAATAAAAATGAAAACACAACATATCAAAACTTACAAGATGCAGCAAAAGAAGTTCCAATAAATAAGTTTATAATAATATATGCTTACATCAAAAAAGATGAAAAAATCAAATAAACAACCTAGCATTATATCTCAAAAAACTAGAAAAATAAGAACAAACAAAGCCCAAAGACAGCAGAAATGAAAGAGGAGACATTACAACTGATAATACAGGAAGTCTCATAAGAGACTAATATGAATGATTATATGCCAAAAAACTCGACAATCACAGGAAAAGAATACATTCCCTGAAACATATAACCTACCAAGACTGAATCATAAAGAAATTGGAAATCTGAACAAATAATTAATAAAGATATTGAATTAATAATTGAAAGTATCTCATCAAAAAAAAGCCAGTGAGCAGACGTCTTCACAGCTGAATTGTACTGAGCATTTAAAGAACCAATACCAATCTTTCTCAAACTTTTCCATAAAACTAAAGAGGAGATAATATTTCAAATCCAATTTTATGAGGCCAGCATTGCCCTGATAACAAAGCTAGCAAATAAACTAAAAAGAAGGAAAACTAAAGGTCAATATCTTGATGAAGATAGATGCAAAAATTCTCAGTAAAATACTAGCAACCCGGCCAGGCACTGTGTCTCACATCTGTAATCTCAGCACTTTGGGAGGCCGAGGAGGATGCATCATGAAGTCAGGAGTTTGAGACCAGCCTGACCAACTGGTGAAACCCCATCTCTAGTAAAAATACAAAAATTAGTCTGGTGTGGTGGTGCATGCCTGCAATCCCAGCTATTTGGAAGGCTGAAGGGAGGAGAATCGCTTGAACTCGGGAGGCGGAGGTTGCAGTGAGAGGAGATCACACCACTGTACTCCAGCCTTGGTGACAGAGTGAGACTCGACTCCATCTCAAAACAAAACAAAACAAAACAAACAAACAAACAAAAAAACTAGCAAACCATATGCAATTGTACAATCAAGTGGGTCTTATCCCTGGAATGTAAAGTTAGTTGAATATATGCAAATCAATAAATGTAACTCCTCATATTAAAAGAATGAAGAACACAAAGCACATGATCTTCTCAATAGATGCAGAAGAAGCATTTGCCAAAATTCGACATCATTCCATGATAAAAAGTCT
The DNA here is from genome assembly GCF_000951045.1 of Mandrillus leucophaeus. NCBI lineage: Eukaryota > Metazoa > Chordata > Mammalia > Primates > Cercopithecidae > Mandrillus > Mandrillus leucophaeus. The sequence continues at coordinate 1,451,715 of NW_012108186.1, read as the reverse complement.
CAACAAATTACATATAGAAGGAATATTTCTCTGTGCAATAAAGGCCATGTATGATAAGCCCATAGCTAACACCATATTCAGTACTGAAAATTTGAAGGCTTCTCCTTTAAGGTCAAGAACAAGACAAGAATACCTACTCTCACCACTTCTTTGTGACACAGTATAATACTAGAAGTCTTAGCTACAACAATTAGACAAGGGGAAAAAATAAAAGGCATCCAACTAGAAAAGAATGAAGCAAAATTGTCTATTTACTAACAATATGCTCTTATATGTAGAAAATTCTAAAGACTTTGCCAAGAAATTGTTAGAATTGTTCAATGAATTTAGTAAATTTGCAGAATACAAAAGCAATATACTAAAATTAGTAGCATTTCTGTACATTAACAATGTACTATCTGAAAATATAAGACAACAATTTAATTTACAATAGTGCAAAAAATACTTAGGAGTAAATTTAACCAAGAAAGTGAAAAATACAAATACTGAAAACTATAAAATGTTGATTAAAGAAATCGAAAATGATATAAATAATAGAAAGATATTTTATGTTCATGCATTGGAAAAAAATGTTAAAATGTTCATACCAAAAGTACTCTACAGATTCAATGCAATCCTTAGCATAATTCCAAAGTCATTTTTCACAGTAATAAAAATTCTAAAATTTCTATGAAACCACAGTAGGTCCTGAATAGCCAAAGCAATCCTGACCAAAAATAACAAAGGGGGGGAAATTACACTACTGGGTTTCAAAATATATATATTATAAAACTACAGTTATTATAATGAGACAGTACTGGCATGAAAACAGACATATCTCCCAACAGATTAGAGAGCCCAGAAATAAACCCACACATATACAGTCTATTGATTTTATTTTTTCTTTTCTTTTTTTACATGTTATGTGACATGGCAAAAGTCAATTTTCTGCAAAGCTGCCAATAGCATACAATGGGGAAAGGATTATCTTTTCAATAAATACTATTGGGAAACTGGATGTCTACATGAAGAATCAAAATCGTCGCCTGTGTCGCCCATTACACTAGAATCACGTCAATATGGATTAAAGACTTAATTGTAAAAGCTAAAACTATAAAACTACTAGAAAACAGAGGAAAAGCCCCACGACACTTGTCTTAGCAGATATTTCTTGGATATGACACCAAACTCATAAGCAATGAAAGCAAAATTAGACAAATGGGATTGCATCAATCTGGAAAGCTTTTGCACAGCAAGGGAAACAATTAATAAAAAGACAATCCACAGAATGGGAGAAAAATATTGACAAATCATACATTGGATAAAGGGCTAATATCCAAAAATATGCAAGAAACTCAACATACTCAATAAGAAGAAAACAAATTACCTGATTTTAAAAATACCAAAGGATCTGATAGACATTTCTCAAAAAAACAAAAACAAAATAAAACAAAAAACCATACAAACGGTAAAAATGATGGCCACAGTGGCTCATGTGGTGCTGTCACCGTGAAGACGCTGGCTGCAGCAGAGGAGGCGTGGTTGGGGCTGCAAGCCCCAGGAAGCCAGTGGGAGCCGGGAACAGGGAGGAGCCCTGCCTTCCTGGGCACAGCTGCAGCTGCCTAGCTGTGACTGTGCACCCAGGCATCCCTGAACTCTTGGGGGCCTGGGAAGCTCCCCTGCCCTGGAAGGCTCAGAAGTGCCTGCTCCTATTGCTGAGACTCTCTCTGCTCCCTGCACCTGCTCCAATTTCGTGACAAAGTCGAAGCCAAGCCCGGGCATTGCCGTGACTGGATCTGGTGTGCACACACTTGGGGCAGCGCTGACATGCTAGCCCCTGCCACCTTGTCCCCCTCCAGACTTTGGGCACCAATGAGCATTGGAGAGAGGCAAAGGGGAGGCTGAGGGCAGCTTGGCATGGGCCTGCAGGTGTCCTTCAACACAGCCTGGGGGCCATGGGTGCTATGGAGGGCAGGTTGATGATGGCAGGAGACAGACATGCTTCTGGAAGAAAGGTGTGTGTCCCTGGTGAAGTCGCACCTTCAAGCCAAGGATGGCCAGCATCCTGGGGGCCAGGCTGTCAGTTCTGGGTGGAGTCCATGGGGGAAGTGAGAACTTATGATGATTTTTCTGGGCCTGCACATGGCTGCCCATGGACCAAATAGCATGCACTTCCTCTCTTCTGAAACGCATAAAAACCCCAAATTCAGCCAGACTACAGAGACGACAGGACAACCTGCCTGCAGATAGGAGGTACCCACTTTGGGCTTCCTCTCCACTGAGGACTGCACACTCATCATGATGACCTGCCTGCAGATAGGAGCTACACATACCAGGTCTCTTCTCTGCTGAGGGCTGCACTTACTAGGAAAACCTGTCTGAAGAAAGGAGCTACCCACTTTGGGTCTCCTGAGAGCTGTTTTGTTGCTCAATAAAGCACTTCTTCACCTTGCTCACCCTCCAATTGGCTGTATACCTCATTCTTCCTGGACATGGGACAAGAACTTGGGACCCACTGAATGGTGGGACTGAAAGAGCTTTAACACAAACAGCTCCCTCATGGAGGGTGATGAGAAGGAGAGAAGAGCTGTGGCCCTTCCAGAAGCCCATAATTAGGGGCTCCCTGAGCCAGGGCTGTGACATCTTCTTTGGGGTTCTGAGGTTTCTGGCATCTCCAAGCTTCTGGGCAACACTGCATCCCCTTTGTCCAGATAGAGGTGCCCACAGCAGAGGACGCTTGTGGTTCATCTGCATCCAGCCGCAGCATTGCACAGAGCTGGCGCCTGTGCCAACATCTGGAGCTGCCTGCTCCACTGCATCTGACATGCCTGGCTGTGTGCAGTGGCAGGACCCTGTGCTCGCTCACACACCCCTCAACACTCCACATCTAGCTCTCCCTTGGCAGGAGTGGGATCTGAGCCAGTAGTGCAAGCTGAATGCTGCTTGCCAGTCTGAGTGGGCGGAACAAGCCCAGTGGGTCTGAGCAAACTTGGGCAAAGGTGCCACCAGCCACAGAGGTTTCTGGCTGGTGAAATGACACACCAAGGATCCTATGACAAATAGATGTGTGAAAATATCCTCAACATCATTAATCATCAGAGAAATGCAAATTAAATCCCCAATGAAGCATCATCTCATACTAGATTGAGTCTTATTTAAAAGATGAAAGACAACAAGTGTCAGTAAGGATGTGCAGAAATTGTGGTATCCTAAATTAGTACAGCCATGGGAAACAGTATAAAGGTTCCTCAAAAAACTAAGCCTAGAATTATCACGTGATCCAGCAATCCCACTTCTGGGTATATACCCAAAGAAATTGAAATCAGTATACTGAAGAGATGTCTGCACTCCCATGTTCACTGCAGCATTATTCACAGTAGTCAAGATATGGAAACAACCTAAGTGTCTAACGAGATGAATGGATTTTTAAAATGTGGCATATATACACAATGGAATACTACTCAGCCAACTGACATATAGCAGCTGTTCAGTATCTGTACATGTAATCTAAATGTTATAAAATTTCTGCCATACTCTTCCTGTGGTAGTGAATGTTTCACAAGATCTGATGGTTTTATAAGGGGTTTCCACTTTCGCTTCTGGCTCATTTTCCTTCTTTCCTGCTGCCATGTAAGAACGTCCCTTGCTCTTCTGCCATGACTGTGAGTCCTCCTAGCCACGTGGAACTGTGAGTCAATTAAACCTCTTTCATTTATAATTTACCTAGTCTCAGGTGTGTCTTTATTAGCAGCATAAGAACAGACTAATACAATTTGCATTCTCAACCTAATCAACTTGTTCAAACGTCCCTCTTACAAAAACAACCACATCCCTAGAGGAGCCATCTCTAGGAGCCATACCCCCTCTTTTTCCTCTTGCTTGCTTCCTCTTCATGGCATTACTTTCTCCTCTCTTTCTTTCCCTAGCATGCTGCCATCAGGTGTCTCTCATCTCAGCTTCTTCCTTGAAACTACTTCTTTATTTAGGTGATCTTTCTTTAATCTTTATGTTAATTTACTTCTCTGTAGTTCTCAAATATCTTAAATGACTTTGACTTTCTTGAAATTCTTACTCTTTTTCTTTAAAGTATTCTCCTCTTCTTGGGCTTTTCTGGATGTGTTTTTAAAATTGGCTGTGTAGATTTACATTCCTTCAATAGTAGTTATGTGCGTGTTTTTTCCTAATATGCTTTCCTGGAGCTGTTTCTCTTCACACATTTTCCCTAGATATCTTCCACATCCATAAATTCAATAATCTTTTTCACTCTAGTGACTTTAAAATCCATATCCCAGTCCAAACCTCTTTAATAAGCTCCAGGCCAGCATTCAACACAATATATTTATTATCTTTCCCCCAAATTACCCCTCCTCTCTCCCCTTATTTTTGGGTAAGGTCAATAATATCTCCTCTAGTTATCTTTAAAAAAAGCAAATCTGAGACCAGATTTTGTATTTGAGTCCTCCTTCTCATTCACCTTCTCCATAGAATTTGTCTTGAGTTGAATTTGATTCTAGTGCTTTAATGTCTGTAGAATCTTCTCTCCTGCAGTGACTGACTCAGCTGAGGTCTTCACCTTTACTATACCAGCCTTCTAATTTATCTCCCTGTGTCCATTTTGTATTCATTTCAATTCTTCTTCATTTCTCATTCTAAAAGATTACAACCATGTCAGTACCTTGTTTAAAAGCCTTTTACAATTCCTCATGACACACAGAGTTAGATTTGGGTGTCTGACATGTCAGTGAGTCCTTCGTAATGTGACATCACCTCACCAAGTCCCACCCAACTGCGTCTGACTCTCCCCCTTGTGCTGTACTTTCCCTATCCCATCAGGAGGACAAGTTCACATACCCACGTTTTTGTCCAAGCCACATTTTCTATACTTTCTACCTGGATTCACCCCCAGGCTCATTGCCCCTTGTGCCCAAACAGACAAATACCTACTCATATCCTGGAAAACAACTACATCTTTGTTTTCCCAGCTCAGTTCAGGATTTCAGAGATCTCCTTAATATGCCATATCTGGTTTGGATGCTCTCTTACACAGTTCCGTAGCACCAAATGATTTCCAATAATAAAGTTACATTTGTTAAGTAAAAGGAGTATGTTGTGTGCGATTTTGTAATTTAAGCACCTAGGACCATAACCAGCATATAGCAGGTGTTCAGTACCTGTACGTGTAATATAAATCTTACAAAATTTCTGCCCTCACACAAACACCCATCACCTTTAAAGAAAACTACTTAATGGCGTCATTTCTTATATAATTTTTTAGAACTCCTATTTGGCTAGACTTTCTCCTTCTATTCATGATGTCTCTTATATATACAGTTAGGCACCACATAACACCATTACTGTATATATCATGGTGGTCTCTTAAGATTGTACTACTATATTTTTATTGTACTTTTCTATGTTTAGATACACAAATACTTACAATTGTGTTATAATTGCCTACAGTATTCTGTATAGTAACATGGCATGCAGTCTCGTAGCCTAGAAGCAATAGACTATATATACCACATGGCCTGGGTATATCTAGCAGGCTATAACATCTATTAAGTACACTCTGTGATGTTTGCACAATGACAAAATTGCCCAATGATGTGTTTCTCAGAAGTATATCCTCATTGTTAAGTGACACAGGACTGTATTTAAAATATTTTTGACATAAGGTTAAATACAATTAGAAGGATGAAATTTTATTTCTAAAAGCAAACTTACAAGATGGATGATTACAAAGTTGTATCTTTAGAGACAACTAGAAGCCATCAATTTAATGTAAGTGTGAAATGTCTGTTAGCTTCCATCATAATGACTAAATATTTCAAATATCTATTTTCTTAAGTAATTTTTTAAAATGTATACTTCATTTAGGTGTCAGGAAAATGTACAATTTCATTTGATTAGTGTAAATCAAATTGCTGCAAACTGCTCTCTGAACCAACACCATGCTGTTTCAGATGCGCATTAAGTAGTAAATCAACTTTATTGGAAACGCCGGGTCTCATCTTTTCAGAGGGAATGTTATGTACTTTTTCCAGAGGTGCAATAATTCTTTTACATTTCTGGAGTCTCTTTAGTAAATTGCTTCTATTTAGTACATTATCACTGCGCTAAGTAGCCCAAAGTAATGAAAGTGTTATATTAAGAAGTGTCCAAAAGTCAGATCCCTGTAGTATTCCCTAGCTTTTAGTCGAATGCGTTTAGCTTTCTCTTCTTATCCTTTCAGAGATTTCTCAGATACCTTTGCCAAACTTTTGACAAAGATCTGCCAGCATCCATTGGCTGGGCATTATGTTTTATGACCTGCTTCCAGGCAGCTTTTGGACTAGAAGACTGTCAATAATTAGAGCACAGTGAGGTGTTTAACGAAAGCATGCAATGCTGCATCCCAGGGATGAAAGCAATTGTTTGTGGCCAGCATCACACTTATGTGCATCTGTTAAATTAATTCATCTTCTATGGCATTTCCCATTATGATAGAAAAATTTATCAGCGGCCTTAAAGAGTAGGACTGGCTCAGTTTCACTTTTAAATGTGTTGCAACCATATGCTGTGAAGTGTGATTTTAAGTGCTGCTCAGAAAACAATATTACATTAAAAAACCTCTGTCAGGTAGAAGAAGATGCATTTTAGATATGGAAAGCTTCCTTGATGGGCAGCATGAAGTATGTGTTAGGGAAGCTTTTTTCTTAGGTTAAAACAATTTAACCTAGCCCTTTCAACATAAGATGATTACTTCTATTTTAATGAAAATGCACATGTATTGAATCTGCTCAAATATGACAGTCCGTGTTTTCTAATCTCTGGACATACACATATTAACACATTTTAACTGCCTCGTAGGATGACATTTTAGCCCACATGGTTTTAGAACAGTCCTTGCTACATGCTTCACCAATTGCAACTGCAGATTGGATGGTCCTTTGAAAGCACTACCATAAATATTTCTGCGAATGAGTGATTGTTCGCATTACATCTGCTAATGCTATCTTATGGCAGAGCAAACAAATAGTTCAGACATCACATCACTGCACACGAGAACAGTAAGGGGCACTCTGGTGGGGTGTAGCACATCATTTAGAATTGCATCAGTGATTGTCTTTGAGGAGCTAACCTGTCTTTTCAGAGACATATTTCTTGACAGCCTGTCACAGGGAGAGCTATGGATGTTCAGTGAACAAAGAATAATGCTAACATTGTATATGTTAAAAAGCCACAAACTTTAGTCTCAACAGCTTCTGACAAAATGTAAACATTTCCTTAGGGCTAATAGAATTTTGAAAAAAGAAGGATCACAAGAGATAAACACACTGACAATTGCAAAGAAAAAAAGATTATCACATATAATTTATAACATTATTTATAATGAATTTCACAGCTGCTTTAAAATGATGATTGGGAAATTTATTTTATGTCTGAAATCTAAGCAGGTATTGTAAGTTTTACCACGATAATTTCATTTGTCACAGCTTTCTCAGCAAAAGTGTATCAGAAATTATTTATACCTTTCTCAGTCCAATGATTATTATTTTTATTTGTGAAACAAGAAATAATTAAAATATTTTCCATTTTGATGCCAATTTGAGATGTACTTCTGCATGAATGGCTAAAAATGGCTGACCTTTTTAAGATCTGTCTTTGCAGAAAAAGATTCATTATAGTTTTCAAAGGAAATAAATTTAAATGGGAAATATATCTTTATTTTTTAATGCAACTCAACAAACTATGGAAAATAGGCCAATAATTTTTTATGATCAGTCATATCATGTCATGTCATCTTCAGAATGAGTTGATCACAGCTAAAGATACAATATTCATAGAGTCAATCTTCTCATTTCCACAGCACAGCCAATAATCTGTCAATGAAAAGACCTTTAGTACTCTTATTTGTCTAGGATGCAAATGCTTCTGCTTGGCAGCTTGAAATGAAAGTTTCATTTTTAAAATCAAATAAAGATCTTTAATGCTCACATGAATCAACAAATTCTAGAAGTCTTACAACATGTGCTAGCTGCATTTCCCAGGAGTTAGACTAAATAAGCTGTTCATTTCCCAGCTATGTTTTTCTGCTTTGGAGATTTTTAAGATATCATCCTATAGGCAAATAAAGCAAAAATAATAGAGATTGCTCTGTTAACAGAACTTTCTTGTTCTGAGGCTTACACAAAGGAAGCTTAACTAGTAGTTTAGTACTTTGTGAAGAAAAAAATCATACTCAAAAAGATGGTTGTGCTATAACTAAGAAAGTTTTTAAAAAATGTTTTAAAATTAGAAAACGGAACATAGAGAAGTTCTATAATTTCTCCCAGTTGCACTGCTCACTGGGAGTAGGACAGAGATCTTTTGATTTCCAGACTCCTGCTTTTCCCTAGTCTTGCATCTTCCTCTATGACAATACTAGCTTCTCCTACAAGGAACAGACCATGTTGGGTGACCTATTGAAATATCAGCCGCCTCTCTTCTTTCTTTTTTTTTCTTGATTCCCCAAATTCTTTTCTCCTCAACCTACTACAAATATATTACAGAATAATTGACAGTTTTATAGCACAAAATATCACTATTATGAGTATCATGAGACTATTATTATTATTATTATTATTATTATTATTATTTTGAGATGGACTTTTGCTCTTGTGGTGCAGGCTGGAGTGCAGTGGTGCGATCTCCACTCACTGAAAGCTCTCTCCCCCTGGGGTTCAAGCAATTCTTCTGCCTCAGCCTCCCAAGTAGCTGGGATTACGGGCACCACCAAGCCCAGCTAGTTTTTAGTAGAAATGGGATTTCACTATGTTGGCCAGGTTTGAACTCCTGACCTCAGGTGACCCACCCGCCTCGGCCTCCCAAAGTGCTGGGGTTACAGGCATGAGCCACTGTGCCCAGCTGAGACCATCATTTTGCTTTGAGAATTTGCTGTGGTATAAAATAAAATTAGCTAGATTAATGTTCATAGAGCTTTACAGTATGCAAGAGAGTCACTACCAACATTGCCAAATAGATTTAAGCTGAGCACAAAGGGAAAAATATAGAAAAGCACAAATCACACAGTCCTGGTAACTACCTTCTGAAAAGCTAATATAATTATCCTTATAGGTACATTTGCAAGCCCCTTACTGTGCAGAACTCTGTCCTAGGAGTTAAGAAATAATAGGATTCAAGAAAAACATATTCCTCTTTCTTCCACAAGGAAATTTCAGTCTGACTAATCAGGAGTTTGTGCCACACAGCCAGTACAGTGTTCATCTAGAAAAACTAGCCCAACCAAACAGTGATTCAGGGTACTCCTGCGACTAATTTATATTCTTACTCAGTTGGGGAAAACCTACCCTGAGGACTTGAAATGACATACTGAAAAGCAGTATTTTACTGTCTTATCTCTCTCTCCTTGACTCTGAGAAACAAGGGGCTGAAATCCAGTATAACTCCATCTAAATGTAGTCCTCTTAGCTCAGGTGTGGTGACTTATTTCTAATACCACCCAGGGATTCAGGGAGACTATTAGTGGTTTTCTGTTAAGCAGCAATATCATAACAGGGAATGCTTTCCTTGGCTATGGGTCTGTGTTTTGAAATACTGTATAAATTACTTAAAAACATTATATCTGATTATTTAACACAGCAGCAGTCTATCTTTCTCATAACACACACACATGCAGATACACACACACACACACACACACAGACACAGAGGGAGAGAGAGAGACAACAATGGAGGAGAGAAGAATATCTGTCTCATACCAACATCTTATGTTGTATCATTTCCCAAGGGACTAATGATTAAAAATAAATATATACAAGCTGTATAATGCCTGTAAACAGTCTATGATTCAGGAATAAAATACTTTCATGAAAAACTAATGGCCAGAATGTCTCTCTATGTAAGTACTAAGACTTGGAAGGAAGGAAGGAAGGAAGGAAGGAAGGAAGGAAGGAAGGAAGGGTGAGAGGGAGGGAGAGAGGAAATGGAAGAAGGTAAGAAGAAAAGAGACCTATATTTTCCTACCAAATTAAATTTCCTGCATTAAAGGAAAAGAAAACCTGGAGGTGCTATTTTGGTTGGCCTCATACATCATAAGGCACATTGTTCAATTACATTTGGCATCAACTAAAAAGTGTTCATGTAACTTTAAGGTTGACTGAGCCCCAATACCCTCTGCCAACCATGGTGAGTGATACGGCAAATTCCCTGGAATCCATTTTCTATCTGTTTGTTCAGTGTTTGCTACGCACAACCACTCAGCTATTTGCATCACACAATTTGTATTTTATCATGAAGTTTAATGTCCATTTTCACTTGTGTACTCTGTATCTTCTTGTGTGACCCTAAAGTAACTGAGGGAAGACACCGTGTTGTGCAGTCTCCATCACTGGGTATCTACGGCATCTACTATCTCCAGCTAATCCAGGAGTAATAGACAGTTGTTCAAAATAGAACTTCTTATCATTAAGACCTTCAAATCATGCACAAAGTTTAACAGAAATATATTATATCCTAATTACACACATTAGCATTACCAACAGAGGAAATTTGAGGCTCAGTTTGATGTTCTCTTGCGCTATTGATTATTCTTGCTTTGAAAAATTTCCAGTCAGTAATCATGTCTATGAAAAACTTTGGGACCTTTTCATTAGCTGAAGGTGGGATAGAGCTATTTTCTGAAAAATGACTTGATTCCTTACAGACATTCATTTGGCCTATATCTGGACAGATAACCATCATTCTGGAGCCATCTCTGAGGGAGACTTGACATATCCAGTGACCATTTAAGAGAAGGAAGAGATAATGGCAAGATAGACTGCGGTGTCTTTAACAGTGACTTGCTTGCATTATATGCTTTAACAAAACATCCGTCAAACAGAGTTCAGTGGGTGTTTGACACACACACAAAAAATGAAATATTGTGTTAGAGGGATTAAAATTGTGATAAAATCAAATTTGCATCTGTTTAATTTTTTCATCAATTGTGACTCTTTTTCTTTTGGTACAAATTGGTATTGGTTAGCAACCTAAAAATAATAGGATTCAATATGTTACAACAATGTGGCTGAGTGTTCTTTTCAATTCTATTCAGATAAACAAAATTACAATTTTAAACGGCAGTGTATGTGTGTGTGTTTAGGGACTAGTTTTTTATAATTGTTTTTTATTGTATTAAAAACTATAATTACTTGATTTGGATGAATTTTAACCCTAGATGTCCAAGTTCCCATATTAGTTTTCATCATAAGTCTACTGTTTTAGTTAGAATCTATTTTTTAACCAAAACTAATATTGTATGAGCCATTTATGTATATGGACAAAATGAAAATAGCAGGCAATAGTCCAGATGTCTTAAGAATGCCCTGATGCTATGAAATTGCATGCTGCCTTCTCGACCCATACGAGCATATTCATTTTAATGGTTTTAGGACCTTAAGCCCAACCAACCATCCCCTATAACACTGTTACCCACTATTCATGATATACTAGATAGATTGAAATAAAATATTTGGGAGGCCCAGAGGATTCATAAGGGGAAACACACTCTGAAAGGTTAAGGCAGAGTAAGATTGTGGCTGATGATAAGGCCTAATTCAGGAAATTTTACTTTAAATGGAGGAATTACTGAAACCATCTGTAAGGGTGGTAAGATGGTAGGAGCAGAGGTTTAGATGAATGAGCTGCACAGTAGTGTGCCAAAGGTAATCTTCTAGAGAAAAAGAGGCACAAAAACAGTCAAAATGGAAAGACATTCACACCTCCAATGTTGCAAAGTAATAACAGGCAGCAGTTAGTTAATATTTAAAGATGGGAAGAATTCAAAGATAACCCTAAGTTTTCATTCCAGCTGGATAAGACAATAGTTGAAAGCTAACAATATTAAAAATATAAAGAAAAAGACACAATTCTGGATGGTAAGCTATTAAATGTGTTTTAAAACACTGAATTGGATATAAAAAAGAAATATTCATAATAAAATATAATTAGGAGGCTTTATATAATATCTGGCAAAAGCTTAAGGACAAAATTTAGCCAATTAAAGTTTTTCGTTAAAGTGGTATTTATTTTTTAACTTATTAAAATAATTTATTTATAGATTCTCCCCTAATTAGAGGCTAATTTAGAGGCTACCTAAAAAGAAAATAATTAGAGGCTACCAAAAAAGAAATAAAGGAAAACACTGGTCTTGGGAACAAAGATTAATTTAAGTACAATTTATAGTTTTCTGGGTCTACATAATAGTACAAATACTATTTGCCCATTAAAAACGATGACATGAAACAGTTTAAAGATAAATAAAGACATTTGTCTAGTAGCCTCTGACACATTTGTTCTCAATTTCCCCAGAAAATACCTTTAAAGACAGAAAAAAACAAGTCACAATGGTACCAGAAAATAGGTCTGAAAGTTTGCCTCTGTCTGACTTAGGAGTGAAGTCTTTCAAACTGCAAGACTAATGTAGCTAGGCTGGTAACTGAAATGGGAGTAATAAGGTCCTATTATTGGTACTCGTAAAGGAAGTAGGAAGGTCTTCCAAGCCTCACCTTCCCCAGCCCTACCCCCATCACAGTTGGATTCCAGAATACCAGGCTGTTTCCCCTGCGCTTTATAGCTGTTATCCATGGAGGGGGTTAGATATCATACCATCATGCTATCTCAAACATTCAGAGTTTGCAACTCCAAATATCAAGTGCAAAATGTATCCTGGAAGGTGCTAGGAGCCTAAAAAATAGCCTGGGTAGGTTTTGACCTTAAAATCTTTTCATGTACCTCTTGGAAAATGGACTCAGTGTAGACACTTAATGGTTTGTGTTCTGCTCTTCAGCTGTTTGGGGAGACTGGTCAGTCACGTCTTCACACAAGGTTCCTTCAAGTTCATTAAAGCTGGAGGGCAGCTCAGCTACAGTAAAGAACGGTCCTTGAACTTCATCTGGATACCTTTCAGACTTTCAGTTATTTCCTTGATCTAGGGATAGACTGGTGCATTTGTGAGAATTTGGGTTGCAGAAATGTCCTATGTTTCTTATTTTGGGGTTTAGCATTTCTGTGCAGACACTTTTTTTGTTGCTCTTGGTCCTCAGCAATGACAATGGCTCCTAGGAGATTACTATTTTCCCCTCCTGTTGGCACTAGATCAGAATAAAAAAAAAAAAGAAAGAAAAAACACTGTTTAGCGGCAATCCTTAGTATCCTTAGTATTGTTTTTCTCTGTGGTTAGAAAAGTGACTCCCAGGTAGATAATACCTATCTCTACTCTCAGTCCATCCTTGCTTCAGCCCCAGTCTTCAAAAGAATGACATTAGCAAGGTTTTTTTTTTTTGTCTCTCTGAATTCTTTCTACTTTCTTTTCTTTTTCTGATTTCTTTCATTGTTCTCTTAAGAAGTCGTGTCATCCTGGCTGGGCGTGGTGGCTCACGCCAGTAATCCCAGCACTTTGGGAGGCCAAGGTGGGCAGATCACGAGGTCAGCAGATCAAGACAATCCTGGCTAACATGGTGAAACCCTGTCTCTACTAAAAATACAAAAAGTTAGCCGGGTGTGGTGGCGGGCGCCTGTAGTCCCAGCTACTCAGGAGGCTGAGGCAGGCTAATGGTGTGAACCTGGGAGGCGGAGCTTGCAGTGAGCCAAGATGGTACCACTGCACTCCAGCCCTGGCGACAGAGCAAGACTCTGTCTCAAAAAAAAAAAAAAAAAAAAAGTGGTGTCATCCTGCAATTTGACCCAAATTGTATTATGCAAGAAGTTGAATAAATGTATATTATCATAACCACACTCAGAAAAATTACTGAGAGGGCTTGGAAAAAGTGAGGAGCAATTTTGGATGAGATGCTAATGGCAGTGAAATGATAATCAGCAGGATCAAGAAAAGACAGATTACCATAGACCGATCTCCGACAGGGGTGGTTTCTGTTAGTGGCAGGACAACTAACTGGATGAGCGAATTATGCAAGTTTGGTGGAAGGTAGAGAAGTGTTTAAGTACAGCTGGGCCTCTTCCAGTCTGCCAGCTCTCAGACCTTACAGTGCAACTCCGCCTTCCTAGGGGTCTCAGGAACTCATACCTGAATTTTCTGCGCGATCCCAAGGTCTTTAGGTTCTGCAAAGTTGAGTTGCTCTCAGACATATCTGCACAGTTACCTCCCTTCGTCATTCCTCATCTACTGCCCAGGACTTGCTATCAAGTCTCAAGTCTGCAAGATGACAACCTGAGAAACCAAACACTGAGCACATTTGAATGGAGTAATGGAGTTGTGGAGAGAAAAGGCACAGAAGAGGGGATAAACTAAGTTTGATGACTGTGGATATGCAATATTCCAGAATTTGATGACGTTAGATAATCTCTCTTATGTTTTTTCTTCTTACAGAGAAAAAAGGAGAAAGAAAAATAAAACCAAAGCCCCATTAGTTTAGCTTGGGTAAGTTTCTCCCATTGAATGCAGGATAGTAACTAAGTCAGAGGTGATGATTATAAAACAGGTTATCTTTGCACTGCAGCTTAACACAAACATACAAAGTGTGAGAAGATGGACATCACGTAGGTAAAGAAGGATCTCATCTGTTGCTCTTCACTGGTGGCCAAATTGAGGCCGTGTTAAATGTACTATGGTAGAAACCTACCATGGCGCTTCTTATAGACTTTGCTATCCTGAGCAGCAGCATTTTAATGAATAACTAGAAAAAAATCTTATTCTTTGTGGGTTTAATGTAAATTAAGGTAAACCCAAAAATGTCTATATCTTTTTAGCTTTCCCAAGGTTTGAAGTCACTATCAAGATAGAATACCATTATTGCAATCTCACTGTTAAAAAAAAGTTTTCTTGAAATAAGGTCAGGAGGATGCAGCATGTTCTTTCAGTGTCATTCTAGGGCATTGTTAGTAAGATCAAATATGCTGGGTTGCCCGGGTCTTTCCTGGTTTTAGCTCTAAGAATCCAATGTCTGGGAAACACCTAGATTCCCGAAAAACCAGGGCAGGTGGTTCTCCTGAACAACCACAGACTGTCTAAGTGTCTGGAGCATATACTTTTATTTGACTTTGTTATTTACTATTATTTAAGGGCTCAAACTTGATGAAGTTGCAAGTTGATCTGTAGACCTCATCTGGCAAAGATGTAAATAGTCTAATAGAAAAGACAACCCCCAAAGGTTGTCTTTTTATTGCCCTACAGGATATTATTTAGTTTTGTATCTACCTTAGAAGTTTCATTTTAACATTCCTTTTAAAAATGTTTATAAAATCCACTTTCTCAAAATGCTTTTCCATTAATAAATAATGGTAATAAGTTATAAATTAATAAGTTGTAAATAAGTTAAAAAGTAATGTCATTAATAAGTTAATAAATCTTTGGCATGTCATTCAATATTTGTGTAACAGCCATATTTTAACTTTAAAATATGGATACTTTGGTGTTACTAAAGAAGATTAGACTATCATGGTTTCAATGTAGTTCTTTTAGATAATCATATTTTAGCAAAAATATACACATATTTATCTGAGCTTCAGTTTACTCATCTTCATGTATGAGAATAATATAGGTTTTCTGTGATGATCAAATGAGATTATATAAATTATGAAGCAAAATGCCTCATATATTATAAGGTTATATTTATGCTGTACAGTCAATGATATTAACTCACTACCAGATTTCTGCCTGTGGGGTTTTCAACATCTGAAGGCAGGAAACTATTTATGCTAACTTTTTTCAATGTATTCTCATTGAAAGAATCTACATGATTAGATCCTTACGATCAGTGCATGGTTTGCTGTTGATCTTAAGTCTTTTTTCCTGTATCACTCTTCAGGATGCACCTTCATTTTATATTTAGGGGAAGGATTAATCCATCCTAAGTGCACTACCTTGCATTTGTTCTTACTGAATTTTACCACATTTAACTCAGACAATTTCTTAACATTTTTAGCATCTTTATAAATTCTTCTCAAATAAGTCTTTGAATATTTTTGTTATGTTTTGTGAGGATAACATATAAAATAGAAATTCTGTATGGAAACATCCAGTTTCTTAGATTTAAGAGATCTGAAAAAATTAATTACATAATAAAAGACATTTTAATCCAACAATTTATGTCTGTATTATATACTTTGAACATTTCTCTAATATCTTAAATTAACCAATTAACCTCCAGAGACTTCTATTAACACAGCTAAATGAAAATAATTCATAAGTTTATGTTTTCAAAACTATCCAAAATTTATTGATACATTTGAGATGCTCTCTTAATATCTTTTCCTTTTCATGATATTTGAAAGTCGTTATAAAATGTCATAAAACCTCTTCAGGAAAGGTATCAGAGTGACAAAGGGCACTATGGCACTTCAGTACAAATGTAGTATAGTGCAGAGAGAAAGAGATTGCCTCTTGGGTCAGATAGACTTGAGTTCATGTCCAAGAGCTGCCACATGCTAGCTATGTGATTTTGAGTTAGTTGCTTTATCTCTCTAAATCTTAGTTTACTCATATGTGAAGCAGGGATAAGAACAGTGCTCATTTAACACGAGTCCTCTGTTGAGTCAATGAGATAATAAAGTACCTTGCAGGGTATGTGACATAAAGCACTCAATGAACTTTAGCTATTATTTTCATCATTGTAGGATGAATTACTAATTCAAAATATGGCTGTATAACCATACACACATATTTTATAATATTAGAATCATAAAGAAGGGCAGAGCAATCAGATAGTGATAGGAAGTAAGACTTATCTTGGCTTTCTGCATCCCTTATTATTATAAAACTGAGCATTGATCCAGAACAATGACTGGTTGTTGCAGGAAGTCAGGGACCCCAAACTGAGGGAACAGCTAGAGCTGTGGCAAAGGAAAATGAATTATGAAAATTTCATGGACATTTATCAGTTCCCAAACAATACTTTTATAATTTCTTATGCCTGTCTTACTTTAATCTCTTAATCCTGTTATCTTCGTAAGCTGAGGATGTACATCATCTCAGGATCACTGTGATAATTGCGTTAACTATACAAATTGATTGTAAAACAAGTGTATTTGAACAATATGAAATCAGTGCACCTTGAAAAAGAACAGAATAACACTGATTTTTAGAGAACAAGGGAAGACAACCATAAGGTCTGACTGCCTGCATGGTCAGGCAAAAAGAACCATATTTTTCTCTTTGCAGAGAGCCTATAAACAGACATGCATGTAGAGAAGATATCACTAAATTCTTTTCCTAGCAAGGAATATTAATATGAATACTCTAGGAAAGGAATGCATTCCTGGGGGAAGGTCTATAAATGGCCGCTCTGGGAGATAAGGACTGAGATTCACCCTGGTCTCCTGTTTCTAGGAGTCTGCTTCTCTTGGTCTCCCTCAGGCTTACTAGGGTTGGGAAACTCCACCCTGGCAAATTTTTGGTCAGATTGGTTCACTGCTCTTGAACCCTGTTTTCTGTTGTTTAAGATGTTTATCAAGACAATACGTGCACCGCTAAACAAAGACCCTTATCAGGTGTTCTGCTTTGCCTTTGTCCTGTTTCCTCAGAAGCATGTGATCTTTGTTCTGCTTTTTGCCCTTTGAAGCATGTGATCCCTTTGAAGCATGTGATCTTTGTACCTACTCCCTGTTTTACACCCCCTTCCCTTTTGAAACTGTTAATAAAAAACTTTCTGGTTTGAATCTCAGGTGGGCATCATGGTCATACCGATATGTGATGTCACCCCTGGAAGCCCAGCTATAAAATTTCTCTCTTTGTACTCTTTCTCTTTATTTTTCATCTGGTTGACACTTACGGAAAATAGAAAGAACCTATGTTGAAATATTGGGGGCAGGTTCCCCTGATAACTGGTAGAATAAGTACCCCTAACTGGTTCAAGGAGCACAAAGGTAGACCTCAGGGTAGAAGCCTTAACTGTGCCTGATATTTGAAGAAATTAGATGGGATACGAGTCAAAAGCTAGGCAGAACTTGATTACTCCCAAAAGATGTAGCATTATATCTCATTTTGAGACTCCTGCATTCTCCAAACCCATATACCTGAAGCAATATTAGGGTCTCAAAGATAAAACAGGAAATAACTTTTGAATGGACACAAACTAAGGGGTGGCGATAAAGTCTCAGTTCTTACACCTACTTCTCCAAATCAATATAGAACACAGTCAAATTAATCTAATTAAAAAGAAAACCATTTAAAGAGTATGTGATCAGTAAAATAAAAGCAGAATTTGCTTTGTAAAGGCAAAATTTTCTTAGTTTATTGCCTCAGCTCTAGATGCTACATGTACCAGCTAAATTTAGCTTTTCTGATTGAAGGTAGGTTCCCATTTCTTGCCTGTGTTTAATATGAAACATGAAATGAGGGGAGAGGATAGAAAGCTTCTTCTTTTAGATAAATAATCAGCAAATACGTATATGAAAAAATCCTTAACATCATCAATTATCAGAGAAATGCAAATAGGAACTACAATGGATATCCTCTCACCTCAGTTAAAATGACTTTTATCCAAAAGACAGGCAATAAAGAATGCTGATGAGGATGTGGAAAAAGGGAAACCCTTATACACTACTGGTGGGAATGTAAACTAGTACAGATACCAGGGAGAATAGTATACAGGTTCCTCAAAAAACTAAAAATAGAACTACAATATGACCCAACCATCCCACTGCTAGGTATGCACCCAAAATATAGGAAATCAGTGTATCAAAAAGATATCTGCTCTTCCATGTTTATTGCAGCACTGTTCACAATAGCCAAGGCATGGAATGAACCTGATAAAGAAAATGTAGTACATATACAAAATGAAATATTATTCAGCCATAAAAAGAAAGAGATCATGTCATTTGCAACAACATAAATGAAACTGGAGGACATGATATTAAATGAAATAACCCAGGCACAGAAAGGAAAAGCTCACATGTTCTCACTCATATGTGGGAGCTAAATATTAAAATAATTGAACTCATAGAGATACAGAGTAAAATGATGGCTACTAGAAGCTGGGAAGGACAGTGTGGAGGTGGGAAAAGATGGGGTTGGTTAATGGGTATAATAACATAGTTAGATAGAATGAATAAGAACTAGCATTTGATTCTACAACAGGGTGACTACAGTCAAAAATGATTTATTGTATATTTAAAATAACGTAAAGAGTAAAACTGAAATGTTCCTAATACAAATAAGTGGTAAATGCTTGAGATGATGGATAATCCAATTACCCTGATGTGATTTATGAAACTTTGTATCCCTGTATCAAAACATTGCACGTACCTCATAAATATATGTACCTACTATGCACCCATAAAATTAAAACTAAAAGGAAGAATCAGCAAATAATGGCTTAGAGAACAAATTTGGGCGGCAGGTTGTGTTATGCTTGCCCATGAGCTAAGAATGGTTTTACATTTTCAAATGATTGGAAAGAAGCAAACACAGAAAATGAGGATTATACAGTGGAGACCATTTGTTATTCCAAAGCCTAAAATGTTTACTATCTGGCCCTTTACAGATATATTCAGCAAACCCTTACTTTATATCTATTATCACAAGTCCAGCTACAAAAGCCTTTTAGAATAAGCTTCAGCAAACTTTTTCTGTAAATGGTCAGAAGTAAATATTTCAGACTTTGTGGGCCAAATTGTCTCCATTGCAAGTGCTCAACTCTACTGTTGTTGTCATATGAAAGCATCCATAGACTATAAGTAAATTAATGGGTATGGCTGTGTTTCAGTAAGATTTTATTTGCAAAAACAGATAGCAGGCCAAATTTGGTCTATGGGCCATGATTTGCTTGACCCCTTTTTTAGAAGACTTCTCTGAAGACTGAACTTGATATATTTACTGGACTTCCCATTATATTCTTGCTTTGACTTCTTTGTCTCTGACCTTGATTTATTTATTGTAGCATTTTTAACCCAAATGTTGCCTTATCCAAGCACCATGATGTAGCTCCCTATATGGACTTTCATTTTAGTTTTCCAGACTTCTTGGCAATGACCTCTTGCTCATTTGTATTCACATTTTCCATCAGAGCATGCCTTGTCTTTCTTTACCCATCTGTTCTGAAGCACATGTCCCAGAGTGATGTTTTCTGTTTTTTCACTTAGACAAAGTCATTAAAAACAATTCTAGTCTTAGAGGAACCCTTATTTCTCCAGAGGAGGCAGTTAGATATCCCAGAAAGACTGTAGGTTTTGGGGTAAAGTAGATCCAGGTTCAACTTTTCACTTACTGACTTTCTACCAGAAAGAATGTAGACAAATTTTCTTTTTCAAACTTTCTTCCCTTATCTTTAGTATCTATACTTCAGGCTTTTTTTTCCTGAGGATTAAACATGTAAATGTATGTAAAATATTTGGCATGTTGTAGGCATCAGCCAGTATCTGTTTGATGATGATGATCCAAAATGATTGCTGTAATTGCCTCCTAGAATGATTCTGCTTTAAGTCTTTGCTCTTTCCATCTATTATGCACACAAATGTTGAATTAATCTTCTTATGATGCCTTTTTCAAAATCTGTCTTTTCAATTAAAATACCTAAAATGGTTTCCACTTGTACAGATGGACTCTAATATTCTAATAACCTGAACTCATAGATGATGTTAGGAATAAATTTCCTAGGTTAGAGTTATCCAGATTAGAAATCTTTTGAGAAACGGGGGCAAAATTTAGCCTGTATTGCAACGAATTTAACTCTTTCACACAATATCTTCTACTAATTTCTGAACAGCACTCACTAATGCACTCAAATATACCCAACACAGGTAAAAAAAATAATTCAAATGTGGCATATACATCAGCATCTATATCTATCTAATTATACTGAAAATTTACCTGATTCTGGAGGTTAATTTAAGCCTTTTTTGAGAGATAGTTGGAATGCAATGCTAAAGACACGACTCTGTCTCTAAAGTGTCTTAGAAACTAAAAAGGAAATGTCAGTAGGATCCTTTCGGCAGCATATACTGAGCCAGAGTTACAAGTGTGAGAGATTTATTGGAGGTAATGCCTGCAAAATAATAGGAGGAGAAGGAGAAAGCAGGTCTGGGCAGGGAAAGCTTTAGGTCATGATGCAGACCTGACAGAATCTTGGTCAACAAAATGGGGGAGCTCCAGAGCAAAGATTGCCTGTTACAGGAATCTTGCATGCACAGAAATGACCAGGTCTACTCCTCCTGCAGAGCTAGATCACTAGGCACTGCCCAGGAAAAGCATGGCCTTGGCTTAAAAGCTGAGGCAGATCCTGCAGAGGGAACAGCTGGAGGCTGTCAGCTCACTACACCATTTACAGCTGAAGAATTGTTTTCTTGAAGGGACAACTGAATAACACATTTCCATACCTGCTACTGGGAGACAAAGGCAAAAGAAAAAAAAAAGGAGATTTCTGCAACATAAGAAATAATAGAAATATATATAAGCTAAATGAATTAGTGTATCAATGCTAAGAGGGGCAGCATTGAGAACAAGCTGATTTAAGTTTCATTAGATCTCAAAAAAGTGAAAAATCAAGTATTTCCAGAGAAATGTTTCAATGATCAATGTTTTTAGACACAATATTTATATGTTTGCCTATACTTGTGTTTAAATTATTGCTTTAACTTAGAACTTTTGATTCCATAATTGCAATTTTATGACTGAGTGACTGGATATTTGATTTGTATATCACTACCTGTTAAAAAATAGAGCCCTAGTTGATAAATTCATTCAGAATTTCTGAAATGGGAATACTCCACATTGCTGTAAGATAGAATATTAACTTATATGTCTTAAAAACATTTCATGTTCAAACTGACTGGAGGAAGGTAGAGGAAAAACAAGATGGACATAGATCTTTATTGAAAATTTTCTCAGTGCCTTTAATGTGTGAACACATATTATAATCTCAAATGGTAGAAAGGGGCAGGGTAAAGAGAGTATACAGAATTTCTCACAGTTAATGGAACATAGAGCCATAGCTAGTCTGGGTATTGCTGAACTAATGAACTTTAAGTTTATCCATGTTAAGTAATTTAGTCAATAGTTGCTATATTTTGAAATATCAAAAAAAGACTAATTTCTTCTTCAGTTTTTATCTGTATATTTGACATTAGATAGACAAAGCCCAATTTCCCATTTCATTGTTAAAGGAAAATGTTCTTTCTAAAATAAATCTCATATTTTGAAACCATTAGTTAATACCACTAACTAGAGGGTAAAGGCAGCTATAATTAT
This sequence comes from Mandrillus leucophaeus, assembly GCF_000951045.1. Lineage (NCBI taxonomy): Eukaryota > Metazoa > Chordata > Mammalia > Primates > Cercopithecidae > Mandrillus > Mandrillus leucophaeus. The sequence continues at coordinate 1,429,574 of NW_012108186.1, read as the reverse complement.
TTGCATCATCGTCTGGAATTGGCTTTCCTTTTAATAGAGCCCATTTGCACTATAATAAAAAGCATGATCAGAACTGATTAAAGCTGGCTGGAGCAGTTTTCATTTAAGAATTTCTCTTCCTGTGTCAGTCGATGTTTGTCTCTTAATGTTATTTTAATGCAATCGTTTTATGTTTGAAAATGAAGGCAATCATGTCAGTCCATGAGCTGGCAAAAGACAGTTATTGATTTTTACAAATCAGTCACCTTTAAAAATCCATATGAGATGAATATTTATTATTTTGAAACTACAAATCAGTTTCTGTAGAAATGAGAATGGATGCATGAAAAGTCAATGAATTTTGAAAGAATGGAAATGTGAGAAATAGCTTGCCTTAATGTGTTCCTTACATTTTGTCATTGTAATAAACATCCCTCATTGATTATTTCTCCCAAAGTAGCAGCAATTTTCATTAGCTTGCAATGTGCCATATGCAAAAACTGACAAACTTTAAAAATGACATACTCTAGAGCCGCCTTTTGTTCATTGAATTATTACAGCTCACATGTAACAACACAAATTTGTCTAACTTCACCGACAGAAATGTTCCTGTAACCCTACGCAGAAATGATTTTGGATTCATATGATATGTGTATCAGGGCAAGGGTTTTGAACTGTCTTCTACAGAGCCTCTGGAGGAGAATACAAAAGACTTAGAGGTTGCCCCAGGATGGGAGGAAAACGAAGGGCACAGAGGATGGGTGCTGAGCCTCTCCCACATCCCACCTTCTACCAGGGTAGCATTAGAATTCCATGTAATGATTCATTTGCTGCTTAAAGAAACAAAACAAAACCCCAATTGAACAAACTTTACTAGGCAAATATTCATTTTAAAATGTTTTCTTAGCAAACCTTTCAAACATAAATATTAGCAACACATTATGTAAGAACATGAGTTTTTTACATAAAAACAAATGTTCACACATTGGAATATGTGAATAAAGTAAATTGGTGTGTAGCATAAAGATGATAAAATATCTTTGGAGAACTAAAGATTCTTGATATGATTTGAAAGTTTCTTCCTTCCCCTCATTTTCTTTTAAATCCTTAATGTTAGAAAGGAGCTAGGAGTGGAAAATGGTTCCAGAAAAGTCTATGCTAAAGGTTAAAGTATGGTGAAAAGGATGATCTTTTACCAAACTCGGGCTAGTTAACCTAAGGCAGCAAAAGAAACTATTATTCAGTCAATGGTGTTGACGTCCATGTTGGAAATATGTATAAGGTGTCCTCTAGATTAAATCCTTAAGCTACATTTTATTCCTAGAGGAAAACAATTCTCTTACTTCTCATTGGCTTCAGGTCGTGTTCTACTCGAATGGCTGCCAATCTTGGCATTTAGCTCCCCAGAAATAATTAACTTGAAAGTACAAATAAAGGTTAAAAGATCTTCAAAATGTGGCCAGACATCCAAAAAGGTAGCATGCACTTTGACAGCAGGTTATGGACATGTTAAAGCAAATCACATCTAATTTAGCAGGGACCTGAATCCCAACTAGAAAAAAAAAAACAAATTCCTGTTATATGAGCTGAGGTATTTGAACTGGGTTTTTCTGAGACTGACAGAGAAAGGTGTGGCCCATTTACTCTTTGCTCAGACAAAATATCTTGGGTTTAGGGCTATGCCCAAATAAATAAATCAATAAATCAGTCTGTGACTTTGAACATAAAGAAATATAACCTTTCAAAATTTAGATCTTTTTCAGATGAATTAAAAAGGCTTATTCATCTGGTAAATTCAATCTTCGCTTTATGATCTCAATCCCCATATTTTAGCAGAGGGGCATCACAGCCATGGATTCTCTCTCTCTCTGTGTGTGTGTGTGTGTGTGTGTGTGTGTGTGTGTGTGTTTAGTCTTGGCATTGTGAAAATGCCCTAAATTCTGATTGAATAGCTTGTTCTTAAACTCCCAAACTGTTTCAACCATCATCAAGTGAGAGATGCCCAGTCATTTTCTAGGAGCCAGGGAGTCTGCTGGCTTCCAGTTTCAAGTCTCCAGCACTGGAGTGGAGCTCATTAATAAATCAATGGGATAAGAGTAATTATGGACCATTCCTAGGGAAAGTAGCATTGAATTATGACCAAAGGAGTTTGAGAGTCAAAGGCAATGCCACTTCCACTGGGTGGAAGGTGAGAATAGTTGAAGTGAGGCAGGTTCTTCAGGTTCAGGTTCAGGGAGAAGTCTATAAAAATTTGGAAACAACATCATTGCCTTAGCCCTGCAAGGTAATTAAATTGTCCTACGGTGATTTTAATAATCTCTGGTTCTCTTTTGAAGTGATGGAAAAATCTCAGCTTCTCTTGCTTCTCCATAAACCTAGAGTTTTTTCAGTTTTTTCAGAGATAAAGAAACCAAAATCGACTTATTTTTTAAAGAAGCAGAGTCAGTGGGTGAGTAGGTTAAGCTCTCATAATTCCTATGTTCTCAAATAACATCCTAGTAAATGAGGGCAAAACTTAGAAAGGTCATAACTGAGCCCATTAAAAAAATGGGCTGATAAAATTGGTTAATTTTTAGGAGAACAATTAGAAGACTGAAGAGAAGAGTGTCTGGCTCCCAAAATGAAGAGTTCTAAACTCTTCAACGTTGGCTTCCCCTCAGAACATATCAGAAATGCAGATTCTTGGGCCCCGCCCCAGACCCATCGATTAGAACCTGCAAGGTAACAAAATACCCAGATGATTCTTGTACATGTTCAAGGCTGGGAAGACTGAAGCCTAAACCACTATGTAACTGCCTCATGGCACCAGTAAGAATAGCACATCTGCTCTCCGTCAGAAGAAAGCCCTAGTCAAAAGATGTACTCTACTGGTCAAAGACTAAGGCTTTCAGCTCAGTACTCCATACTATTGACCTATATTCAATTAATGGAAAGAATATTTAGGGAAATAGTCACAGAAAAATTTGCAGTTCATTCTTGGAAGACATTAGGATTTTGTCAAATCTTCCATGGTCAATTTATTTGCATGTGGGGTTATATGACTGTAGGCACTAAATACTCTAAATTTTGTTTCTGATTAAGGCTCTGTGATCTATTTATATTCTTGCCAATGTCTTTGTTTATAAGTGCCTTATTTCAATATTTAAAATGTCCAATCCATACCAATAACCAGAACTCTAAACTTTATTCAAATTAAAGTTTCTCCTGTCACCCCTACTCTAGGGATACAAGGTTTCAGATCTGGAAGTTGGCCATGAGACAGGATGGCATGAACCTGCAGGGTAACAGACTTCTCTCTATCCCACTGGCCACCCCTGCAGTGTTCGGACTACAATACGTTTAAGCCCAGGAAGAGTCAAAAATGGATGATACATTACAGTTATCATTTGACTTTCGTTGCAGAAATATAATTGCTGTTCGTTTTGTTTTTATCGCATGGGTGCCTTTTTTGGGATTTCTAATTGGCACACTCCTCCCCTCCAGGAAAGCTCAGCTGCAATTGCCAGGACCAGCACATGCCTCTCCCTGACACATGACTCCTTCCTCAGGTGCAGCCATCTCCCTGCTGCTGAGCCTTCTTCTCTGCTGCTTTCCACTGTATCGCTTTTTGATAGCTTCAGTGAGCTCCCTCATGGGATGATTTTGGCTGTCAGGCAGGGGCAACGGTAGCCTCAGTCTCTTCCCCTTAGACTCTCTTATCAAGAGTCAGATTCTAGACCTTAAGCTCTAGGGGACATTTGATTGTTTGCAGAAAAAGAAGATACAAAATACTATGCAATTGTCTCTAAAGAAATCCCTCCTTCTTGACATTTCAGTACCATGCTCTCCTCCTAAGCCCACATTCCCTCCCTCTCTCTCCTCTTTGTTTCTCTCTCTCTCTGTCTGTCTCTCTCCCCTCCCACCAGGAGTTTGTCAATCCTTAATTCCTTAACACTGGCAGATTTAATTTTACAGATTCTTATCATTTCCTTCACAGTTGGTCTAGTACATAATGTCAAAATATGGAAGTACTTGTTCTTGGCCTTTGAGCTGCAGAGTAAACTGACTCAAAAGAGTCGTATTTTGCACCTTGATACACACCAGATCATCTAAATATCTGTCTCTCATTAGATTGTGATATCTCCCATTAAGATGAGATCAAGGCGTTATTCATCATTGTATCTTTAGTACCTAAATATGTTTTGAATGCATAAAACCCGATTATTTTCTTCACCTTCTCTAACCTGTCAAATTTCTATTTATCCTTCAATGCTCAACTCAAATATCACTTCTTTTGCAATTATTCATTGATCCCATTTGGCAGAATCAAGTGTTTCCTAGGCCTTAATATCTCCTGTAGAACTTTACTGGTTACCTCTATTATATTGCTTATCCTAATCACGCTTTCACAGATAATCAGCATGTCTCCTTTAATGCTAAATGCAGGCAGAGAAGAGTACATTGTCCCTCCTCTGATGCCCTCCAAGGGATCATCCACAGGTATCATGATGAATGTTAACGAGTGAGATTTTTTGTGTGTCATTAAGAGGAAGGCAGTCTTATTCTGCAAAGTGGGATGAGGGTTTATAACTTTTTCATTAAAGGAAAAAAAGCTTCCATTCTATCTGAGCAGGCTGACTACTGAACACTATATATTATTTGCATATCTTAGCGGAATTTCTGCCATATCAGGCAACTAAAATGCAACCAGGACCATAGGAATCGGAATAGACCAGCTTAGACTTAACTGGCTGTCAGTTACTTAATTTCTCTGAGCCTCAATTTATGCATCTATAAATAGAGATATAATATGTATATGGGGAAGTTTATCAAAAACATATTCGTATGCATCCCTCGGCTCATAGAAGGTATTTAATTAATAGTTGTTATTATTAAAATTAATATTGCCCGTTCATTTGGCACCATATATGTGCCAGACACTGCTCTTGGGAACCTCATGAACTCTTGTTTCATTTTATTAGAAGTCACTGCCGATCCTCGAAAATTTCTCAGAAACAGAAGTATAGAATTTATATAGTGAGATTCATGGTGTTTGCAACTTTTATTACCTGGGTCAAGGATATATTAATCAAGTCAAAGACCATTTTTGCAAAACCATATGTTTAATGTTTAGCAAGTGAGAAAACCAAGTCCCTTTGAGACATTTTTTAAAGTAGAAAAACATAAACAGATGCACTGAGAAAGCTATGTATGTGAGAAAGATTATTCATTCTGAAAACAAAAATTGCCACCCTTATTGAGACCTCTATTCCTTATTAGTCCAGCTGCTCTGTGGACCAAAGAACCCTTCCTGGGTTATTTGTACCTTTTCCCAAAGTAATGGAGTCTCATAGTCAAACACCTGGTACCACCTGCTCTTGTTACGCTAAATGGCTTTGCAGCCTCCTTGACTTTCAATGAGAAGATAAAATGATTGTGTGCAGCTAGGAGAGCATATTATGGGGGCACGGTAGCAAGAAGAGGAATAAATTAAAGCCGTTTCCTCTCTATGCCTTTAGGTAAAAACAGACTTAAGAGATTTAAAAATGTTGAACTTTCGGTCAGCTGGGCGATCAAATAAGCAGCTGAAAGGTTCTGGAGGGAATTTGATACCAGATATTTGAGGCTCAACTGTCAAGAAGGCTTAGAAACTTTACCACAGGGCTGGGGCAGAATGGTTTACTGTGAGTATTCCTGATAGCCCACAGGATTCTTTTAGCTTAATAGTACACAGTAAATATCGTTTTAAAATAAGGCCTATTTCCCCCTTCACTTATTTTTTATGTAAACATATATTTTAGAAGATGAAAAACAGGTGTTAATGTTGAAATTTCTTACAGAATATTTTTATCTCTTTGACTATAATATTGATTTTATAGTGAGCAGGTCATAGAAGTCAACAGAAAACAGTATTTGGTAGAAAAAGCATACACATGAAATGTATGAGTATTCTAATCTTTTGAGTATTATTTTAAGGTAGAAGAAACTTTCAAGATCTCTTTGCTGTGTCACTAAATACTTTCATACCCTAAAGAGATAGAGATGCTTGAGAGGCAGCAACTGGAAATTGTTAAACGTGAAGGCCTGGAGTGACTCCCTGAGATCAAATACTGCTCTCGTCAATTTGACACCATGTGAATTTTGTGCCTCAGTTTCCCCATATGTAAAATACGAATAATGATAATGCTCATCTCATAAGGCTCTTGAGAGGACTTAAATGGTTAATTTATGTAATGCAGTTAGAGCAGTGCATAACACATAGTAGGTGTTCAGATTTACGCTATCTGAACAACCCAGGCGATTTCCAATTACATATAGTTTGTTCTGTCAGCAACACAGAAACTGCCACCATCCACTAACACACACTTATTTACACTTTAAGTTTACAGTAACCAAAATGGCATGTTACTGGTTCAAAAAGAGGCACATAGACCAATGGAACAGAATAAAAACTCTAGAAATAAAGCTGCACACCTACAGCAATCTGATCTTTTAAAAAGGCAACAAAAATAAGGAATGTGGGAAGGACTCTGTATCCCATAAATGGTGCTGGGATAGCTGGCAAGCCATATGCAGAAGAATGACACTGGACTCCTACCTTTTACCATATACAAAAATTAACTCAAGATGGATTAAAGATTGAAATGTAAATCATCAAACTATAAAATTCCTAGAAAACCTAGGAAACGCCATTCTTCACATCGGCCTTGGCAAGGAATGTAAGACTAAGTCCTCAAAATCAATTGCAATGAAAACAAAAGTTGACAGGTAGGACCCAATTAGATGAAAGAGATTCTGTACAGCAATGAAAACTATCAACGGAGTAAACAGACAACCTACAGAATGGAAGAAAATATTCTTAAACTATGCATCCAACAAAGGTCTAATATCCAGAATCTATAAGAAACTTAAATCAATAAGCAGAAAACAAATAACTCCACTAGAAGGTGGGCTAAGGACATGAACAGATACTTAAAAAAAAAAAAAAAAAAAAAGACACAGAGGCAGCCAGCAAACACACGAAAAAGTGCTCCACATCACTAATCATAAGAAAAATGCAAATCAAAACTACAATGAGATATCATCTGACACAAGACAGAATAGCTATTATTAAAAAGTCAAAGATAACAGATGTTAGTGAGGGTGTGGAGAAAAAGAAATGCTTATATATTGTTGGTGGGCATGCAAATTAGTTCAGTCACTGTGGAAAGAAATTTGGTGATTTTTCAAGGAGCTTAGAACTACCATTTGACCCAGCAATCCCTTTACTGGCTATATATCCAAAAGAAAACACGAGGTCAGGAGATTGAGACCATCCTGGCTAGCATGGTGAAACTCCGTCTCTACTAAAAAATACAAAAAAAAATTAGCCGTGCGTGGTGGCAGGCGTCTGTGGTCCCAGCTGCTTGGGAGTCTGAGGCAGGAGAATGGCATGAACCCAGGAAGTGGAGCTTGCAGTGAGCCGAGATCGTGCCACTGCACTCCAGCCGGGACAACGGAGTGAGACTCGGTCTCAAAAAAAAAAAAAAAAAAAAAAAGAAAACAAATTGTTCTACCAAAAAGACACATGCACTTGCATGTTCATTGCAGGACTATTCACAACAGCAAAGCATGGAATCAACACAGGTGCCCATCAATGGTGGACCAAATAAAGAAAATGTGGGAAATATATATCATGGAATACTACACAGACATAAAAAAGAATAAAATCATGTCCTTTGCAGCAACATCAGTGCAGTTGGAGGCCATTATTCTAAGCAATTGACAGAAAGAGAAAACCATATATCACCATGTTCTCACTAACAAATGGGAGATAAAACTTGGTTGCACACGTACATAAAGATGGCAATAATAGACACTGGGGACTCTGGAGCTGGAAGGGAGGAGAGAGGGCAGGATTAAAAAACTAACGGTTGTGTTCTATTCACAGTACCTGGGTGAAGGGCTCACTCATACCCTAAACCTCAGCATCATGCAGTGTTACCCAGGTACCAAACCTGCACATGTACCCACTTAATGTAAAATAAAAGTTTAAAAAAATCAGGTCAACCATCTGCTATTTCAAAATCCTCAGTAGGGCATTTTCTTTAGCAGTTATTATGGGGCTTTACAAGCATCAGGCACCAGGGTTTTGGAGTTTTATTGAGCTCTCAAACTTTCCTTTCCTCTTTCATGACTCCCTAGCTCTTTTTCCATAAACTGTCACAATTATGATGTAAGCTAATCTACCTTTTCTGTGCCATTACTACCATTAAGTAAGTCATGCAGCACTGTCTTATGGTGGTCAAAACCCTTGTCTCTGGAGTTAGGATGTTTGGTTACAAATCCCAGCTCTAGTATTATGTAATCTTGTGCAATTTGCTTTATCTCTATGGTTCTCAGTTTTCTTGTAAAAAGGAGATAAAAATACAAACTCTCTTATAGTGTTATTTGGAAGATTAAATGAGCCAATGTTTTAAAAATATATATGATAGTACCTCACTTCCTATATGCTCACTGTGCTCAATAAGTGTTAGCCATGGTTAATAGTGAAATAAAATAGAATAAGCCAAACTCTTCCAGTTTTTTTTCCCTCTCTCTGTGCGTGCACACACATGCATGCAGAAAACACAATTGTTGCAGCGATTACCACACATGCTAATGAAATGCATACATTATAGGCATTTACTAAATATTTATTTAAGGCATAACTCTTGTAATGCCCAGTATATTTTAAAAATACAAAAGCGTATTTCTCAAACATGACATGCCTAAATAAAGGGATTATTTTTAGAAATCCTCCTTAATGGAAGAGTGAAACATGAGAATACAAAGAAAACCATAATTCCTTATGAATCCCTAACATCTTTTTGCTCTGTTTGTTCATTCATTAAACAGTTATTACATTCTTATTGCACAACTAACAATAAATCCTCTACTAAATAAGCTATACAAGGGCATTTGACTAAAAGAATAGAATTCTAACCAATCAATTCAGTTGTCTATGTATCATTAAATTTTACCTCTTCTTCCTTTTGAAATTCTTACCTTTAGTGTAGGTGCCATGGTCAGTATATTAAATTCATCTACATAGGACAAGCAAATGGCTTGACAAATTATTTTTAAAAACATATATAATCAGATTCTAGAGAATGGGCCGGTATGAATATTTTTGTGTCACTTCTACTAATTCATGGCTTTATGGAGGCAAGTACATACATGCTTAGAAAGAAATCTATCACTTAAATTGACATCTCTTTTTTCCTCCCAAAACATTAAAAAAAAAACTGTTTTTCAGTGTTAATGTACGCAAAAACTGTTTTATTCTTTTTACATGTCTTAACTAAATTACTAATAGTTTTGGAAAATTATTTAAGCTAGATGTCCTTTCCTTTTATTAACTTTTCACAGTAGACTTTTTTTTTTCTTTTTCTGAAGGATAAATCCGCGTTCTATTATAGCCAGAGGGGCATTTAAGATACTGCTTTGCACCTGGGAAACCCGTTTAATTACTGGAGCTGTCAAAATGTTTTATTGTAAACAGCTTTTCTGATAGATCCTGTTTCCCTCCTCTGAACTATCTCCCCCAGAAGACGGTCCTCTTTACAGAGGCGCTTAAAGTACAGGCGTCATAATTTAGAGAATGAAGTTTTTATGTCTGAAAATATCCCATCCTTCTTCTCATGTCGGAATAAGAAATATTGTATGTTCATTTTTTTAGTTTATGTATATCATAAACCACTATCATATTAAGAAGATTTTAAAAATTAAATAGAATATTAATTTCTAAACTGTCTAAACTATAGGTAGAAGATTTTATCTGAAATGAAAAATCAAATATTTGAAGTTGTATGTATCCAATAAAGATTTATTAAATAAATTTAGAATGCAATCTAGCAACATAAAAAGGTACAGATGTTACCAAATTTTATAATTCACTTAAATAAACTGAATATTACATAAATAAGCTCAGGAACCAAAACAAGTTTCTGTGATACACAAAAGTCTTTTCACATAACACGGCTCAATCTGTTAAATGACTTCTTCATTTTTGGAAACCTTATTTTAATTCCAAGGCCTTCCCTGTGCTTGGAGTACCAAAAATATTAATATTAAGGAAAGATTTTCTTTTTTATGCAGAGAGGCAGGGTTCCAATTTATGTATCATTCATTTTCAGTTCTGGAGTTTTCTTGGACAAGTGCAAGGGTGGTTGGTTAAGTAGACAAATATAGTGAAGACTATATTATGGCTTTTAAAGATCATCAGCAGCTAATGGCCATAATTAGAAAAAATAATTAGCGCATTCATTGAAATTAGTCTGCTATCTACAATCCTATTATGAAGGATAATCTTTTTATATCCTTATGCATTGATAACTGTCAGGTGAAAATATGGACAAGCCTAATCTTTCCTGTGAAATATATAGAAAATTCAAACAGATGATCTCTTACTACTTGATAGGATAATTGATAAACTAAGAAGGCTGCAACTGCAGTTAGCATAAATTATTATAGTTTCAAATGGAACTCTAAACCCAATTTTAATGAGTAGAGTTGTTGCTTTCTAACATGAGTGTGGGCATTTAACTGTCTATGCTGTTAGTACAACTCGAAGTATGCTGTGGTTTTGCCTGAAGATGCTGCAATGAACCTCTATCAAACAGCATATGAACTTGGTCGTTACTGCAAGTTTTACTCATCCTACACATAACATACACACACACACACAAACCACACACACACATGCACACACACAAAAGCACCACATGCAAACTTTCTTACTTCTTTAAGAATTAGGATTATGGTCTTTATCTAAACCAACTATTTGGACTCTGGGTGTTCAATAAGTCAAAAAGTAACCAAGAATTTAGGATGGTAGAAAGACGTAAAACTATAGACAACCAGAGAGAAACAGAACAAAGATACTTAGAGGCAAAGAAGAGAAAATGGTGAATGAAATTAACAGTGGGAGGGATGTCAGGAAGCAGAATGGTCACATATGACATGTGTAGACCAGTAGTACTCAACCCTGGTCACACAATAGAATTAGCTGGGAACTTTGAATAAAATATTCTTTCCCGCACTTCATTGCCACAGATTCTGTTTTAATTTGTCTGGGGTGGAGCCTGGACACGACTTTTATTTAAAAATACTTCAGGTGAATGTACATGTGCTGTCAGGGTTGAGAGTCACTGATGTAGATTGTAGGGACCAAACATTGGGTGGGCAGATTATATGATGCCCAGTTAAATCTGAATTTCAGATAATCACAGGGCTAAATAGTCTTTATGAAGATACATTATTCTTCACTCTTTTACGTTTGAGTAATATTATGCTTGTCTGAATGTTATTTTTTTTTTCTCTTAAAGCAGTAGGAGTTAAGCTTCTTTGATGGTTTAATCCAGTGATTCTGTGATTTATTTTCAACTTTCATTTTAGATTCTAGGGGTACATGGGCACATTTTCTACCTGAGTATATTGAATGATGCTGAGGTTTGAAGTACAATTGAATCCGTCACTCAGGAAGTGAGCACAGTGCCCAATAGGTAGCTTTTAAACACTTGATCTCCATCCTTCCTCTCCCCTCCTGTGTTCCCCAGTGCCTATTGTTCCCATCTTTATGTCCATGTGTACCCAAAGTTTAGCTTCCACTTATACATGACAACATGGTGGTATTTGACTTTCTGTTTCCACATTAATTCGCTTATGATAATGACCTCCAGTTGCATTCATGTTGCTGTAAAGGACATGATTTCATTCTTTTTTATGTCTGTGTTGTATTCCATGATATATATGTACCACATTTTATTATCTAATCTACCACTGATGGGCACCTGTGTTGATTCCACATCTTTGCTATTGTAAATAGAGCTGCAACGAACGTGAGAGTGCATGTGTCTTTTTGGTAGAATAATTTATTTTCCACTGGGTATATACCTCGTAATAAGATTGCTGGGTTGAATGATAGTTCTGTTTTAAGCTCTTTGAGAAATCTCCAAACTGCTTTCCACAGTGGCTGAACTCATTTACATTTCCACCCACAGTATATAAGTGTTCCCTTTTCTCCCCAGCCCCACCATCTGCTATTTTCTGACTTTTTTTAACAAAAACCATTCTGACTAGTATGAGATGGTGGTTTTGATTGTGGTTTTGATTTGCATTTTTTTGATGATTAGTGATGATGAGAATTTTTTCATATTCTTGTAGGCTGTTTGTATATGTTATTTTGAGAAGTGTCTATTCATGTCCTTTGCCTGTCTTTTAATTGGGTTGTTTGTTTTTTGCTCATTGGTGTGTTTAAGTCTCTTATAGATTCTAGATATTAGGCCTTTGTGAGATGCATAGTTTAAGAATAGTTTTTCCCATTCTGTAGGTTGTCTGTTTACTCTGTTGATAGTTTCTGTTGCTGTACAGAAACACTTTAATTAGGTTCCACTTGTCAAGTGTTTTTTTCTTTTTTTGCAATTGCTTTAAGGATTAGCCTTAAATTCTTTGCCAAGGTCAATGTCAAAAAGGGTAATTCTGAGGTTTCCTTCTAATACATATATATACACACACACACGTATATATACACACACACACATATATATATATATATATATTTCCCCCCCCCCCACCAAAACGCAGTCTTGCTCTGTCACCAAGGCTGTAGCGGAACCTGGCCTCGGCCTCTCAAAGTGCTGGGGTTACAGACATGAGCCATCACACCCAGCCCCTTCTAGAATTTTTACAGTTTGTGGACTTACATTTAAATCTTTAAACTAATTTGGGTTAATTTTTTGTATGGTGAAAGGTAAAAGTCCAGTTTCATTCTTCTGCATATGAAGCATTTGTAGCCAGCTATCCTAGCATCATTTATTGACTAGGGAGTCCTTTTCCCATTGCTTATTTTTGTTGACTTTGTCAAAGATCATATGGTTGTAGTTGTGTGTCATTTCTTCTGGATTCTCTATTCTGTTCCATTGGTCTATATGTTTGTTTTTGTACCAGTACCATACTGTTATGGTTACTGTAGCATTGTAGCATAGTTTGAAATTGGATAAGGTGATTCCTCTGGCTTTGTTCTTATTCCTTAAAATTGCCTTGGGGCTGGGTGCGGTGGCTCATGCCTTTAATTCCTGCACTTTGGGAGGCCGAGGTGGGTGGATCACCTGAGGTCGGGAGTTTCAGAGCAGCCTGGCCAACATAATGTGAGACTCCATCTCTACTGAAAATACAAAAATTAGCCAGGCAGAGTGGTGTGCACCTGTAATCCCAGCTACTACTCGCTAGACTGAGGCAGGAGAATTGCTTGAACCTGGGAGGGGGAGGTTGCAGTGAGCTGAGATCAGGTCACTGCACTCCAGCCTGGGCAACAGAGCAAGGCTCCATCTGAAAAAAATAAAGAAAAAGATTGCTTTGGCTATTTGGGCTCTATTTTGGTTCTATATGAATTTTAGAATAGTTGTGTTCTAATTTTGTGAAAAATGATGTCAGTATTTTGATAAGAATAACATTGATTCTATGAATTGCTTTGGGCACCATGGCCATTTTAACAATATTAACTTTTTCAATCCATGTGCCTGGAATATTTTTCAGTTCATTTATGTCATCTCTAATTTCTTTCTGCAGTGTTTTTTACTTCTCCTTGTAAAGATATTTCACTCTTTGTTTGATGTATTCCTAGGTATTTTATTCTTTTGTGGCTACTGTAATTCTTGATTTGGCTCTCCATTTAAGTGTTAGTGGTGTATATAAATGCTACTGATTTTTTACACTGATTTTTTTTTATCCTGAAACTGTACTAGAGTCATTTATTAGTTCTGAGAGTCTTTTGGTGAGATAGTTAGTGTTTTCTAGGTATGGAATCATATTTTCACTGAATAGAGATAGCTTGATTTCTTTTTCTACTTGGATGCCTTTTATTTCTTTCTCTTGCCTGATTGCTCTGGCTAGAACTTCCAGTACTACATTGACTAGGGGTGGTGAGAGTGGATATCCTTGTCTTGTTCCAGTTCTGAAGGGGAATGCTTACAGCTTTTGCTTGTTCAGTATGATGTTGGCTGCAATTTGTCACAGATGGCTCTTATTATTTTGAGGTATGTTCCTTCTAGGGCATCCTGTATTTGTATGCGCTGAGGTGTAGGAAGAGATTTATCTTTGAGTTCTGGTAGATGGAAGGAAAAGGTCTGGCATTTTTCTTAATGGGAAAAAAAAATAGCACCAGGCTTTAGCAGATAAGTGATGGAATCAGATGAGCGATAGAGAATAAATATAAGAATAAAACCTTCTGAGCTGACCAAATGACAATTTTTATTTTAATTCTTCCAATGACGAAGTCTCAGGAAATCAAAACTATAGGGTTTCCTAAGAAATCTAAGCAAAATGAATTAAGGAATTTTAAAATGCAATGGCAATAGATATTCCTTCACCCAAATCTTGTTATTGATCAACATTTATCTTTGCAAGGCCTCTGAATAAAACATCATATTAGAATATAAGACAATGCAAAGGAACTAATATTAGTTTAGAAACTGCCCTCAGTCTCCGAACTGCAATGTGGAATGTCAGTGTGCTTGTGTGAATCGTGTGCATGTTCACACATGTGCGTGTGTGTCCACAGTGAATAGGTGAGGACTTTTGTCAAGGTATGGTCACTAAAACGAACAAACCCAAACATAACTGTACATACTCATGTTCCAACACTTAGTCTAACATGCAAAAAGGGCATGAGCAGAGATTGCTGGTCATTAAGAAGAACAGGAGGAAACGTTCCGGAGCCTTGGCACTATGCCTGGGGAAGAAAGGATCCCAACACTCCTCAGCCATCTCTGGGCCAGAGGAAAGTCACCTAGGGGTTTTTCTAAAGAGTTCCATGGGAGAAGAGATTGTGTTGTTTGATGATCCCTTACTGTTTTCTCCAGTATATCTCTACATTTTTTTGTCCAACTGAGTTTATTAAACTTGTCCTGCTTCTGAGGTCGGTTTCTTTTCTACCATGTGAAGGTTTAAATCTGCTATACTGTCTTTGCTCTCTTTTCTTAATTTTCCCAGAATTCCTACACTTACTACATAATTAAAAACTGGATTTTAAGCTGATTTCACTCTTCAATGAGTTTCATTTCTGAGATTTTTCCTTCAAAACCCTAACAATAGTTTTCGGTTCACATGACAAACTCAGGAGGCTTTTCACCTGACACTGGGATACTCCCTCTGCTTCTGAGCAAACCTGGTTCTTGGAATCAAAGTGTTGCAGAAATGGATCTTTTTATTTCCTACTAAATCTTTGCATACAAATTAATTCCATTGAGTTCTACTTGTATTTTCACCCAGGTTTATGACTCATACTCAATACAATAAGGTCCTCATCCCTCTTTATTTGTTCAGTATTTAACTCTGTCACATTCTAAGTTTCTGAAATGGACAATTACAATCTACGATTTAGCTTATGGTCTCTGAGGGCCCTGATCAGCAAAGAAAGTGACAGAAGGACCCTGGGTGTTTTATAGAAGTGTGTGTGTGTGCATGCGTGTATGTGTATATACTCTTTTGTTTTGGTTTCACTTTATCTCTCCTAATCTGAAGACCATGATTTACAATATGAATAAATTAAGAGCACATGGTTGGAGCAATTCAGATTGGCTGCAGAAAATCCACTGGAGTCCCCTGAGATGAATCTGGCAGGGTCACTTCTGACCAAATACGGCAAAACAGCCCAGAGCAAAGTACGGAATGAGAGACTCTATGGCAACCAACTAGGTAGTAACTTCCAGTGATTGACATTAAAATTCCAAAAACAAAACAGAATAAAACAACAACAACAAAAAATAAACTTGTACAACATAGCTGTGCTTGTTTTGTGGCGAGCTTCACCTGGTCAGTGGTGAACATTATATTTGTAGAATTTTGCCTGGAATACCAGTTTCAGCTGCACTGGGGGTTAGAGGCTTACTCTGAACCGGTGGTTCCAATTGCGTAGTTTGTGCATTAGTAATGTCCCTTAGCAGTTTATTAGAAATACAAATTCTTGGACCTATTCCAGACCTACTGAATCCGAACCTTTGGGGGTGAAGCCCAGCAGTTCATGTTTTAACCAGTCTTTGGGGTGAGTTTGAGAACCATTACCCTAAACACTAATGATCCTTTCCAATATATGAGCTTAGATTTTGATGACATTTGGTCACAATTCTGCTATTCACTTCCATCATATCTCCTCTGATCCTGAGAAATGTTGGCACTTAGAATAGTGCAGGGCAAAGAGACATGTACAGCATTAATAGCTGGGGCTTTCACTAAAAACCCCAGGGTCTCTTTCTATTGTCCCCATGTGGCTGGAGTCACAAGAATGGGAGAGATGGCCAAGCTCTCTGCAGAGCAGGCAGGAGCCTGAATTTTCTTGCTACTTCCATCAAAGGAAAAAAAAATGGAATGTTTACCCCATGAGCTTATAATATTACAGAGCACTCCACCATCCTGCCCTGCAAAATATCCTGGCATTTGACTAATACTAGAGCTGCTTTTCCAGTCCTTGAGTGACTAGGAAGGAAGAATTAGGAAGCTTGACTCCCCTACAGCAGTGATTCTCTGGCTTTGGTTTGCACAGGAAACCATACGGTCACGTAAAATACACATATTCGGGTCTGAGAGGTTCTGATGAAGATGATCTGAGGTGTGGAGCCCAGAAATCAACATTTTAATAAGAATCCAAAGAGATCCTAATTTACTTGCTTCTATTAAAAGTTTAGAAAACCACTGCCTTACACAACTTTAGATACAATACTTCTAGACTGCAATATGATATCCATTTTCCAACCTTCTTAGGTGGAGAGTTCAGAACTTTCTCTCAGCAAAAAGGACTGATAGTTGTGTGATGATACTATTCCCACACATTTATACAGCACTTGTACACTTTTAGAAGTTCTTTCATGTTCACCATCTCAAAATAGCAAGGGCAAAAAATGGCAATGCTTTAAGAATGCAGCTGCTTTGACTCAAATGTTTTCAAAAAGATGTTTAAGAGTATATATTTGTAGCCATATATATTGTGTAGTGATTAATGTCATGGATGAAATCAGGCACTATGGAACAAGCTTCCAAGGGAAATTCAAAAGAAGATATCTGTTTTTCTTAGTAAGAATTAACTTAAGGTAATTTTTACAGCAACTGCACTGGAGAGTCCCAGCTGTTTTCAAGGCGGTGGTCTAAAATATAGGATTATGTACTTTTTCCACACTTGGAAAAACTTACAGTGTAACTTCCACAGCATACTGCCAAATAAATACTAAGTATGTATATTTGGAAGACATGCTTTTGGCATTTGGAATAGAGATGTAAAAATCAACCAAGAATTCTCTTTAGTAGTGGAAGGAGACCTCCGAAGGACACATTTTCATTTTGTAATAGTAAAGGATCAGGACAACCTTTCAGGAATTTCCTATTGGGCTGCAGCTGAGCCAATTACTTTTGTTAGAAAAGCATGTGAATGAAGCCAAGGTTACAGGTCTGATTCTCACATGAGGAAAAAAACTATTCTCTGGTCACAAATCTTGAACACTAGTCAGCTGCCTTGCAAATATGTGCCATTGATCATTAAAGGTTTTCATAAATATTGAGGCACTATAAATACTCCCATGAAATAAAGCAAAGCTTTTCTATACTGCTGCCTGAAGCTGGGGCTTCATCTCTGTTGTATGTAACATTTAATTGGATTTCAAAATACTGACTGCATTGATGACATCATCTTACTTTTGTGCACAACGGTCTTAACCATGCAACTGTTAGGGGAATACAAGACAGAACCTTTCAAATACTGAGTAGATAACACTATGTAGAAAGATACTCATGGTTAATTCTGACATTTTAATCTGAATACCTCAATTTTATAGGCAAATTACCTAGTAAAGTTTTTAAAAGAACTTTTTAACAATTACTAAATTGATATATGATATATGATATGACACTGCTATAACTTCATTATGGTTTGCTTAAGATTTTTTCTCGTATGATTTAGGTTATAGATAAGTATGCACGATTCTAACATGGAAAGTTTATTCTAACTAAAATGACTGCTGAAAGATTACACTTAGTTTCACCTTGTATGGAATGCACATTAGGCGTGTATTACAGAAACACATACACATTAATCTACATCATCACACCTATGTCAAATTTCTCTGAAGAGAAAAAGAAAAACAAACAAACAAAAAACTCAAGGAAGGGTCTACTTGACTATCTTTTTCTTCGTTCTCACTTATTTTCTGTTCAGACTTGTCTCCTTTCAAACAAGGAAGATAGAAAAGGTAAAAATCTTTGCTCCAAGAGGAACTGTGTTAAAGTAGGTTTTAAGGGTTAGAGCCAAAGGCCTTTGTCCTTGGTCATCTACAGCAAAACAAAAATTGAAACATGAGTCTGCAGACAACAAGCTGTGATGGTCTCTGGGGTGAGAGTCTCAGGCCGAAGCCAAGTTCTATTCCACCGCTACTGGTGATTGTTAACGCTCTTCCCCGGGTTGAAGAAACAGCAGGACCAAGGACGGTTGTGCTCCATATTCCATGTGCTCTGTGAGCCTCACTAAGTGAGCATGAACTACAAATGAGTTATGTCCTTGAATAGAAACTCTCGATTAATGTCATAACTATGTTACCTGATAGTTAGACAGGACCTTATACATTATCTGGTGAGACACAAATCCCTAAGTTTCCAGATAAAGAAATGAGCAATGAAGGTCCAAAGACTTCAAAGACCCACAGCTGGTTAGACACGGTATCCCCAGCTATTCACAAAAATAATCACATTTTGACACCAGAAACATTTTCATTGCCTTGAAAACACTTTAAAAGATAAAGTGACTAATGCCTGCAATAGTGTGCCCGACTCCCACCCAAGTCTTTATCCTCATTCTCTCTCTGAATATCACATCTCCCTTTACTCCTCACAAATTTCCCCTCCTGCTTCCATTTTACCTCATTTTTCTAAACCCTGCCTGACCCTCCTCATACTGTATCCCTTAGTCTCTCCCCGACTCTGAGAGGCATAAAATTGTGCAAACTCAGGAAGAAGGGAAGAATCAAGAATAGCAATTGCTGACATTACTTGGCAAGTTTTGTTAAAGGTTTTACATTTTGACAAAAAATTTCAAATCTCCTCACTAATAGTGTCTGCATCAAAATATCCAGCTTTGCAATGAAAATGAGCCATGAAAAATTCAGGAATACTGTAAGAGATTTGCCACTTTAACATCTGATGGTACTCTTACTGGTAGATGTATCAGGCACACCTTATTCACTCTTTGGATTCTCTTAGCCACAACTCCCGTTCTCAACATGACTGAGGGGTCCAGCTCTGAATGGGCTCCAGCCAACCTCACATGGGTGTAATCTGTTAGCAGCATCTCACAACACCCACTTAAGTCCTGCCTCTCTTTTCACTGCTCCTTAGGCTTCCCTATTGCCGTGGATGAGAGATCCCCCCAGAATTATGCCTCGTACCCAAGCATGCACAACTCAAAGGTGGGATGAGCCTTTAACCGGTGGGAATGAGAGACAGTGGGAAATTATCCACTCTCCTCTCTCCCCAGCTCACAGGAAAGGTCCTGAGATACAGTTTTTATGACTCTTTGGGGTGGGAGTTAGGGGCAAGTCTCTTAGGCCAGCTTGTTTAGACATCTTCCTTCTTTCCTCTCTCTCCTGCTTCAGCACCCTTGCATCTCACTTCTATTCTCTGAGTTTGCACTCTCTAATAATGTGACAGCACATCCACTTGCTTTTTTGGTAACCCAGGCTAAGTCAGTATGTGTTGGTATATAAACTTTATGTTTCAGTCAAATCTCAAAATGACATAGGCAATGTTTTACAACATAAGATTTAGCATTTATTAACTATATGATGACATCTAATGTATACAACAAAATTTAACCCCAAATTAACCAAGAAGTTTGGTGTTAATGACTCCCCCAGACTCAGTCTTAAAAGGGATTCTATCTTATATTTAAGTTTCATTTGATTTTGTATAATAAAGATGCATGTAAATTAGAGTAGAAAAAGGGTGGAAAATAGCATTTAAAATGCATTACATATTTATGTTTCCTGTATTTTCCATCTAACTCAAGGAACTGAGTTTACTTGTGATAAAAGCAAGATATTGGTATTTATTTAAATATAAGTAGGGGTTCTGGCCAAATAAATACCTTTGAGAAATTTTGAGTCACACAAAATTAAACATTTATTCTTTATTGCACAACTCCTTAGAGTCTTTGATATATATAACCACTACAAGATTACTTGGTTGATATGTGTGAATATATTAATATATTACATCCTGGGGATCAAATAATGGGCAAATATAGAAGCAATCCTTGCCCTCATGGATCCTTCAGCCCACTGAAGGGAGATCAACATCAATCTAATAATTGTGTAAATGAATGTAAACTTGAAAATATAAGTAATACTGCAATGGGGAGTTATAAGGTACAAGACAGTTTGTAATAAAATTCCACTGAGAAATGTGAATATCTAGGGGGAATAAACCATATACCATTTGCAAACATAATTTGATTCCTAATCATTTTTCAGGTGAATATTTATTTTTAGGGAGGGTTGTTGGATTAGAAATGAGTCCCAGTTTGTAGCTGAGGTTCAAGCAATGTTCAAAATTTTGTTCTTGAGGATGATTCTTAGCCTTTATTTCCTCTTCTGAAAATGAGCAGTTTGAGCTTACTGATCTTCAGTGACTTTTCTAGCTATATATTGTATGATTAAATAATTCTAATTAAATTATTTAGAGGTTTGAGAATATTGTTTGGAATTTCTCCAGGACCCAGCTGCTCTTCCTTCTTTCTTTGCTGCTAATTTAATTGCTAATTACCCCCTCCATTTAAACAATATTATGAGAAATAGAAGCCATGAAATCTACATAAGGAAAATTTGCTCCCTTACCAGAAAGGTTATTAAAGCCACTTTACTCCTTAGTATAAAGATATAGTATAATCTAACAAAAGGCATCCTCTCTGCTCAAAGAATAAAGTTCAATGTCAAAAAAAAAATGTTTGAGATGAAGAGTTGGCCTATATTTTCTTTGGTGAGCACTATAGACAAGAATTGTATTGATTTTATATAGAAAAACCTCTGTATATAATGTAGAGTACAAATAACCTCAAAATATGAAAAATAATCAATTAAAATTGGTAAAGATTTATGTTTTAAATGCCATAACCTAGACTTCTGTTTTCCATTTTCTTCTCTCTTATAAAAAAAAGCTTGCATGTTCTCACTCATAAGTGGGAGTTGAACAATGAAAACACATGAACACAGGGAGGGGACTATCACACACCAGGGCCTGTCAGGGTGTGGGGGGTTAAGGGAGGGATAGCATTAGGAGAAATACCTGATGTGAATGACTGGTTGATGGGTGCAGCAAACCATCATGGCACATGTATACCTATATAACAAATCTACATGTTCTGCACATGTACTCCAGAACTTAAAGTATAGTCATAAAAAAAATGCTTGACTGTATGCACTGTATGTCCAAAGCATCTTGGGTGGTATATGTCCAATAAGGCATATTTCCTTAAGGGTAGCACTTGGAAAACTCTTGTCACAATTTTCCAGTTAGATTACACACATCTGGTGCGATGTTAACCTGGCAATTATGTATAGTTCCTTTCTTAGCTTCTTGGGAAAAAAATGATAATTAAACAAATTGGGGATATGTTCAAATTAACATTTAAGTTTTTCTCAGTTGAGTAAACTGAGCAAGGACCCCTATAAACATTTTCTTCTTAGAGCCACATAAAACTCTTACCCATTTTTTTAATGATTAAAAAAATGACCTTTCAAATGTACAAAAGTCAAGTTTAATGGTAACATTATAACATTAACTCAGTAATCCACTCTATAAATTGGGGCTAGGTATATTTCTCCCTGAATATTATATGCCAGAAGAACTGTTAATTAATCTCAGCTCTAACATATACAAATTTTGGAAGTTTTTTCAAATCATACAATTATCATAAGCTCTGTGTATATTTTCACATAGAAATAAAATTATCTGATTTGCATACATCATAAGATTACTTAAGAACCAAATGAAGCAGTATATGTGAAAAAGTTTTGAGTATAAAAAGAATTTTACAAATATGAGATACTATTTTTGTTGCTCTCTGAAGATTTATTTTATTACACTAAATGTCTAGAAATTAATATGATCTTATTAGATAATATGAAATATATGAAACTGGTATAATTCAGTGCTTCTTAAATATAAAATCTGACCATAAAACGCATAAATCAATTAAGAATATACTAAAACTGAAATGCTATGTATTATGCCATAGGGAAGAAATGTAATATCTGCTTAAAAAAGAAAATAACATAAACTGGAATAACCAGAGGGAGCTTCATAGACCTATACCAGGCCATGAGAAATCAATAATATTTGAGTAACTGGAGAGGATTTGAATAAATGGAGAGCAAAAGAGCAAGACAGGGAAAACATCCAGCAGGGGCAAAAAGCTGAAATGTCAGACTGAATGAACCACTTCTCAGGTGACATGGGCAGACCCTATTTAAAAAATTTTAAACTATCTCATTCTTGTTCTTTGCACAAATTCAAATCGCTGAATTCTTCCACCCAAAGGAATATGTGGAAGAATTCGGGACCAATACATCATTAAGGAACACTTTGTTCTGAAATATTCAGTGTCTCCTCTCTCTCATTGCTCTTCTTCTACCAAACGCAGTGTAGACCATTTTGGGCAGCCTGTCAAAATTCACCTTGTCACCACACTGACTAATGTGTCTATGGTTAGAAAGGCAATGATAAAAATGGCAATCCAATGTCTCAGATTTAATCTCTAATAGCCACTTCCCCAAATACAACCTGTAGAATTTATAAATCAAGAGGAAAATGTGTTCATTATTTCAAATCAAGTTCAGTATGATGACTGATCTACCCAGTTCATACAGTACTAGTTATGATTGGCCAGATCAACTGTGGCCTGAGACTAAAAGAAGCAAGGATCCAGGAAAAGAGACAACAGAAAGAGAATGTTTTATCATGGTGATGTTTGAGATTATCATATAACCGGAGGCAAACAAAGAATCAAGTTTTGCCCATAAAGTCTGTCCTGGTTGTCTCAGAAACCTAGAAAAAGTATGCATACAGCACACTGGAATACATTTATAATGTGCTCTTGGACACACTTATCCCCAGTGGAGGAAAGCTCACTTATGCTGGTCCCCATCCCCCAAAGGAGCTCAATGATTCCCAATAAGGGAGTCTCATCACTACTGCAGCATGAATCACAAAGCACTTGTGAAGATACTGAATCACTTGTGTACTTCCTCCTTCTGTTTCCCTACTTCTTTCAGGCGGCAACTGAGTTACTACTTATTAAGCAAAGCCTTCATATTGAACTAATTTTACCTTCATAATTCTCCTATCCCAGTGACCTTATATGTTAATTCAACAAAAATTGATGTAATACTCATGATATTTCAGGTGCTTTGTATGGACTGATGGACTGATGACAGTAGATCTCTTAGATAGATACTGGATCTTGGAAATTATTTATTGAGGTCACTGAGCATTTACAGTATTATTTCACTTCTCGCTATGTCAAAGCACCTTGCTTTATTGTTTGCCACTTTTTAAACATGAAATTTTGTACAAAGCCTCCATTTTACTGGTGGCACAATCAAGAATATGTACCAAGTCTCTCTGCCTAGACATCATCCACTTCAAGTTTTGACATAGAATAGTTGGGGATAGGTGTGGAAGTAACAGATGCAGGCCCTAGTAGCTGCAAACTACCTCATCCAGACCTCGCTGTCAGCCCAGCTGAAGACAGATGGTTAAGGACTGGCATCTCTCCTTTCAGTGACTCAGCACAACTATACCTGACTCATGGACTTGACATCAGCATTAGCTCCTTCATCGGAGGCAAATGGGAGGCTTCAATGAATTAGGAGAATAGTTTCTCATCACAAAGAGATTTTACCTTTGAATGCAGTGGAGACAGATTTCTAAGCCATAATATTAAATTATTAAATCTTTGGTAATCCAACTTACCCCTTTAATACATTACAGTCCCATGGAAAACACTGCTGTAAGAAGACAATTATTATTCCAAATTCACAAGGTATTTTCCTGAGCTAGAATAAAAATAGTTAAATCTCAGTCAAGCCATGAGCATTACAGCAATTTCACTCTTTCACACTTATGTCCATCCTGTTTTCTTTGCCTGGAAGTACCACTTCTCTCCACTTGGAAAACCCATCATGGATGTTACCCTCTGGGTGATGTTTTTTTGTGTGTGTTCTCCCAAAGGTAGACAGTAATGCTTTATCTTCTTTCTTTCATTATATATCCTCATTGAACACACTTTCATTGGAACACTGATTGTTTTAATGTTCATTTCAACTCAGTTGTAAACTCCTTGAAAACAAAGACATCTTTATGCTTGTTTCCTTAGTGCCAGGCTAATAGCAGGGATTCAATACTTGTTAGTGAAATAAGCATTATTATGGTCACATGAAATAAGTGGCTAACATTAAATGGACAAGGGACAGAAACCCACAATAATTATTTGTCCATGTCCCCAGTGACTTCCCCAGCTGTGAGAAGGTGTGAGTCATCAACACTGTTTCTTCCATTCATGGTAATAATGTCAATTCTGAATAAAATGAATGTCAAGGGGAGCCTTAAAATGAAAAGATAGCTATTCATTCAGGTAGGCATTCAGCAAACATTTACTGATTAATCACTACATGCCATAAAAGATGAGATAAATGACACAGTGCCTGTCCTCAAGGAGATAAGAAAATAAGTCACTAGAATACAGGGTTCTAAGTGTTGAGCACTGAAATAAGACAAGCATCTTCTCCAGACTAGGTGAGTCAGAAAGGATTCTCTGAGGGGGTTATGCTCTATGCCCTGAAAGACCAATAGGAATTAAGTGTGAAAAAAGCATAGTGAGCACTCCAAGTAAACGAAAGAGCCACATGACTGTTCACTGCTGAGAAAGAAGCTAGCTCTTCCATGGACCTGGGAGTGGTTTGATATAGTGGGATTTGTGGCCTCAGGAATAAAGATAGAATAAGGAAAAAAGAAGTTTCACCAGGATGTAAGCTAGTAATGGGAAAGTATAAATGCATGTGAATGAGCCTTAGGTCTCTAAAGGTACTCATTTAGTGGATTGTAACTACGTGATCCAGAAGTTCTTATAGGACAATTTTGCTCAAATCAGAGTTGGGGACACATAATCCAATTTAACATAACTTGAGGATTTTTTAAAAAAAAATTAAGACAATTATACTAATCTTATGTATTAACATTTTAAAAGTAGATTATATTAAAATCTATAAGGCAGCTATACCAAACATTTTAAAATAGATGTTAAAAATTAATATTTTAAAACATTCTTTTAAGCCTAGAAAAATGGTTACCAATCGATTTTTAACATATTGACATGGCTAGTTTGCAGAAAAACACATTTTGTTAAAACAGATTATATATTTTAGTTCTTGAGCACTTTACATTGATCAGTCAGTCTAATAGAGTTTTATCCTCATGGGTGAGCGATTTGACTTAGAACAAAATTAAAGTGTCCATAAGAACCTTCAACAGTAATTTCCTGGACTGAATTTAATCTAAATTCAGTTTTGTATGAGAAATGCGACATTTCTGCTAACTCTAATTCTGAATTTTGTGTTTGAATTCCCAGATCAGCATTAACTCCCTCTTGAGTGTTGCTGTTATTTTACTAAATTCATGTACAGGAGACCTACTTGTTTTTCTGAGAAAATCATGGAGCACAGGAATAGTCTTATTTTCAAAACAATACCCAAAGAGGAGAACACAGAATTTTCAAGGGATACACTTGTTTAAAAGTCAGGAAGAACTAGAAATCAGTTCCAGTGGTAGAGCAAACCTCAACATTATCTATACAAATAGAATAATTCAAAATCTGTGCTAGGATTTTCAAAAGTCTCAAAATCATATTTGTGAACTTTTAATGAGTAATAAGAGAAAACAAATCAAATTGTATGTACTCATTTACATCGACTGAATTCAAACATTTAAGAATCTTCTAGAGTAAAAGTCTGTGCTGTTTCAGGTGGTACACAGAGATGAGCCCAGTGACCTCCATATTCAAAGACCCTTCATTGTGTAAGAGCTGATGGATATTGTCCTTCACCAAATATCTCTTCATTATAAATGGAAAAATGCTCATCCATGAATAAGCACTCTCTCTCACCCTCTATGTCAACAGGTAAACATTTCAAAGCCTTTTGGAAAGGCAAAAAGTAACCATGATGGAGTAGAATTAAGATATGCTGCTGAGTTGCTTCTGAGGTTCATTTAGAATGTCATTCAGGAATTTTACTGACAGACAAACCAAAACAAAACAAAAAAAAAACCCCCCAAAAACCAAGAAATTAGAGTTAACAGGTCTATCAGTACATAAAAGTTGTTGGAAACAAAAGGAAAAATAGTTTCTTTGTAAATCAGCAACACAAAAGAGCAAAGCAGAAGAGAGAAATACAAAAAGAGGAGGACTCTTTAAAGACCTAACCGAAAATCCTATATTGATAAATATATGAGAAAATATTTTGCAGCAAAAAATGCTGCATGTTTCTAGGTTTCAAGATATTTCCAAAATATTAATTCTTACCACACGTTTGAGATCAATGGGCATAATATCTGCCATTGGTGAAGAAATGTGCCAATTGCCTAGGGCTATGCAGCTTTTCACTCTGTGAACCAGGACTAAAATAGGATTCCTGGCTCTCTGGATTTCTGATATCCAATTTAGCAGACTTCAGCCTTCCACTAGATACTCTGCAAGTTAAGCAGCTCTCATATCAGTTTATGCCAACTGCTTAAATACCCTGTCAGGTCTTCAAGTGTTGTAAGTGTCTAGTGCCTAGGGACCTAATATGTCCTCAAGGGCTAGTACCTATTATTATTTGAAGTTAGATGTTAGTAACAGCTTTAGAAGTTATTATTTCTATAAATATTTCATATTAAAGCACTAATGCTAATGTCTTATTGAAAGAAGTCTTAATTACATATAGGCTGTGGAGCCTCAAATTTATCTTTAGATAGGAAACTGAATTCCCCATCTTGATAAAATGAATCAATATTTATACAATATCAACACAGTTTGTTAAAATCATGAAAGAAAAAAAAACCAAACAGCTGGAAGGGGGTAGGCAGGTGTGCATATTTGTGCTTATGTTAGAGTAGAATTTGTTCTATGTCATGCCACATAACCAGTTCACTTTCCATGAAATCAACTGATTGTTTGGTATTGGATACGCACAGCATATAGAAAAGTGCCTCATGTTTCAATTTTTTGGTTTTAAGTAAAAAAAAACACCTCTTGCTTAGAAACATGTTTCTTGTTGACATGACTGAAAAATCTGGAAGTTAATAGAAGATTGAAAATCAAACACAAGAAAAGTAATGTAAGGAATGTAGAGGAATGGGAGGAAGAAAGAGAAAAAGTGAGAAAGAGGAAGTGGTAAGAGAATGTGTGCTATAATAAAAACACTATTCACTCCATGACTGGTGTGAAACTACTCTTTCTAGGCACTGTTTTGGGTACTGAACAAAATATCATAGGCAGACATTCTAGTGAGTGGAGAAAGAAAATAGACATAGATTATCAGGAGGGATTTATCCTATGGCTATATTGGCATTTTAAATAGGATTGGCTTAAAGTTTTAAACAACTAGATTAAAATTAAACTTCTGAGGACAGCTCAAAACAGGAATTGTTTACCCATGTATATCAACACTGTGGTGAATAGTTCAAAATAAAAAGAATTTCTACTAGGTGTTATTTCAAGCATTATGCCCTTATGTCCCCCGAAACAATTTATAATAAAACTGCTACTAACTTTATAGGGAGATATTTCTTTGTATAATCTTTATATTTGTATTTCTTTGTGTAATCTTTGAAGTAGTAACAGTGGCCTTTCCTTCTCACCCTCAAATCCTCATTTTCAAAGCCAGTTGCTTTGTGTCTTCATAGCACAGTTAAAGAGGGTTCGTCTTGGATAGAGTCAGACTCCAGAATTAGTTTGATAGCTTTTTATTGACTCCATAGAGCTCTGGAGCTCTATGCTAATTGATTAAAAAGTGAACAGGTAAAAGTAATGAAATGACACCATAAAGGGGACCATACTAGGGGAAGATAATGTACAACTCAGCAGACCATTAAATTACCTCTCTTGGTTTGTTCCAATAACATACATAGTCTTAATGCCATATGTTCTGTATTACTAACATGTATCTGAGACTCATCCAGGGTCACTTTCTTTTTTAAATATCCAACTTTGCTTCATACAGTCTTCAAGCAAAATACTGTGCATAGCAGAGTCTTCAGCATGATCACATCCTTTTATATGTAAACAAAAGCTTCTTTCAAATTTACACAGCATTTTGAATCTCTAACATTTGGATTGGAAGACGAAAGTGTTGCACATTCATTCATTTATTCGACCATATGTTCAGTCATGTAACAACATATATCGAAACTTTATAATATCAAGGCACTAGGTTAAGATCTATGGAATGAGAGACAAAAGACCCATTCTTTCTAAACACAGAAGGAAGACAATTTTGAAAGTTTGCTGACAATTTTAACATAGTGTAACTAAGTGCTTTTATAGAAGTATTCATAGAGTGAAGAAGTGGCTGTATCTAACGTACCCTTGGTATGGAATATTGGGAAATAATTCATAGAGGAGAAGCCACTCATCTTAAGTCTTGATGAATATGTCATACATAAACAGCAAGGAGGTGGAAAGAGGGAAGAACCTTCTAAACAGCCTTCCTATTTCCCAAAGAAATTAAAAATATATGGCAGGAACCTCGGCCCTGAGCCCCAAGTCAATCATATAAGCATTTCTGAGTCATAAAATTCCATCCTTCTGCTACCATGTATAGAATTACTTGTAAATGGTTGTAATTATGTGATATCAAAAGCACAGAAGTGGTAATTGGGGTACAGTCAGTGTAGGGGGTAAAAATTATTTTCCCAGAGGAGAGTTGCGTTATGAGTTTCCAGATGGGGAGCCATACTAGCATTTTGTTCACACTGTACCAGCCTTTTGATATATGCCCAATGTGTAGCTTGGTGAGGAGGTCTTAGTGTTTACAAGGTGCTCTAACTAGTATCCTGTGTAGGTTAAGACCAGGTAACAAGCTGGATGTGTCAGACCAGCTCTCAGTTCCACAAAACCATCTGAAGCACCAGAGTCCACTATTACCTTTGGAATGGTATGTTGGAAATCTTGGGCATTGGCATGAGTGCAAGGTGGAAGGGATAGCCATCCTGCTGAGAGGCCAAGTGACTCTTTGAGGTGGTTTCTGTGTCTCTACATTCTGAGAATCCATGGACAAAGGGGATTTCCATGGTATATACCCAACTCTTGGAGGGCAGAAGGTGGTCCCAGGGTATATTATCCAGTGCACAAAATCCCTAAGAAACTCACTGAATTTGTCAGCACCTTTGCAGCTCATTACTAGAGCATTTTTGAATTCCTTGTGAGCTACATACAGAACCAGCAGTGCTGTCTCAAGCTTGTTGTTTTCTCAACTCCTGGTGCCACTGTTGTGCTATTTCCCTGAACCCTATTTTAAGTGGCCACTGGCAGAATTTCTCTTGTAACGCAAGGAAATATGCCAATAGCCAAGCCCTCTCCCCACCACCCAAGGAAAGGAGTGATTATTTTTCTGGATTCCCATACAGTATGTATAGATGGTTCCATCTAAAGAGAAGTGGAAATCTAGTGCACCTGCTTCTGTGTCTTACCTTGCAGCATCCCTTCTATTTTCTTTTAAATAACCAGAAGAAAGCTTTCTACTTCTGGATGGGCCTTCGCTTAGATGAAACTCAATGACCAAGTCCTCCAGGTTCACCTCTTGTTATATGGTATGAAGAACTATGAAATTCACAAATCTTTCTAATTTCATAAAGTAGCTCTTTCCAAGACTGTTGTCTTGCTACATTTGATGGTAACTTTGTTCTGTGAGTACTTCTTGCTGCCCTCCCTGGGGAAAAGCAGGTTGAGGGTGACAAGAGAACATTATATACAAGGGGAAAAATAGGTTAATGTTTGCAAAATACTATCCCTGTACGACTGCAAAAGAAAGCGACCCATATAATTCAAGGGTATGATACTTCAATAGGTAAATGAAAAGAAGCCTAAATACGCAGGTTTGTGAATAGAGTCCCTGTATCTGCAAGCTTAACTGGTCAGTCTTTGATAGGCTTTTAAGCAAGGACATTTCAATGATGTGGGGAAAAAAACCAAGTGCCACAAAGCTTTGAGAATCAATTATCCGTATGTTAAAAAAAAGGGGGGGTTCACTTCAAGGTGTGTATAAGCAATTACCTTGTTAATGCAGATGTGAAAGTTAGGCAAGAGAGGGTATGGATGGGAAGAGGGTGTGTAAGTACAGAGAAAGCGCTCTTCTAGCCTTAACAAAGACAAGAACAGCTCAGTAAATCATGTGCTTTCTGATAGAAAATGGTGAGTCTTTTACATATAAATAAAGGAATTATCTAAAACAGTAAATAACTGCATGTGTTGGAACACACTAAAATATCTGAGTAATTTTTACTACTGCGTGATCTGAAGTTTCTTTCAAATACTTAATAGTTTCTTCCTATGTCTCAAACAGGGACTATTTGAGTTTAATTAAGAGTTAAGGCCGGGCGAAGCGGTTCACGCCTGTAATCCCAGCGCTTTGGAAGGCCTAGGCGGGCGGATCACCTGAAGTCGGGAGTTTGAGTCCAGCCTGACCAACATGGAGAAACCCCGTCTCTACGAAAAATACAAAATTAGCCGGGCATGGCGGCACACGCCTGTAATCCCAGCTACTCAGGAGGCTGAGGCAGGAGAATCACTTGAATCCGGGAGGCAGAGGTTGCAGTGAGCCGAGATCGCACCATCGCACTCCAGCGAAACTCTGCCTCAAAAAAAAAAAAAAAAAAAGAGTCAAATGCACACTATTCTAGGTCAGGTATATGTTAGAACACCAGACAGTTCTGCAAAATGGTGTATAAAAAAGCAAAGAAAATACTCCTATTCTCAAAATTAATGAATTTTTGCTGTAAGAGTGAAGCCTTTTGAAATCAAAGATACTGAGTTCATTATAATGCCTCATGGCTTAAGGGGCTCAGAATATACATTGATAGGGTATTCACAATGATCTTACTTCATGTTATAAAGTAGCAAATAAAAATAAAAATATATATTTTGAAGTATGGAAGCTATTTTTGGCCTAATTTTTGCTCAAACAGTATAAAAGAGACATAGGCAAAGTAAAAGAGAACTTCTTACAAATATTACTACTGATATTACTGTGTTTATTCTATAAAATTTTCACATAAATTTATTCATAATAAATCTGTAGAAGTCTTATTGCTACCTTCAGATTTCTTCAAACCGAGTTTGAAGAACTCGGTCCTCCCTCCTTCTTTAAGCATGGATTATTATTTGTTTTTGAAGGGGAGGAAGCTCCACTTACTTTTTGCTCCTACTTCTGATCAAGGTATTTTTACTTCACCCTTCTTTTTAAAAATAATTTCAGCTGGTATTTTAGATTCAGGGGGCATTTGTGCAGGTTGGTTTCTTAGCCAGGGGTCAGATATTCAGGGAGTTCTCCAGGCTATGCCCAGAGAAACAAGGGGTAAGCAGGTCAGGGTCAACCAGTTACTGTACTTAAGTGGGCAGAAGGGAAATTAGAAGACTGTGGGTGCGTGGAACCAATCACAGGTAATATCTCAACACATTATTCTGCCATGCTATGATATGTACAGTGTTTATAGGGATGACAGAGATGAGAAAAGGCTTAAATAAAATATACCTCATAAAACATTGAAGAGACAGTAAAATAGTACCATAGACATAGATAATGCTTACAAACATTTCTTGCTCCTCTCCCTTTTTGCTCTGCCATTCCTGGTGTTTCTCCTGTAGGTTGTGTAATTGGGGTTGACATGATTTGTCATTTGCACCATGACACGCATTATACAGAATGCCAAGGATCCATGCACATTCCAAGAAAAATGAGGAAAGAAACACCTTCAAAAACACTGTGATACATGCTTTATGCTGTGTGTGTGTGTGTGTGTGTGTGTGTGTGTGTGTGTAAAGTCATTTGGATCTGCCCATACTTTGGCCTGTTAGCTTATTTTTGGTGCCATATGAGTCAGTTAAGATGAGAATGGTAATTTGTTTGAGTGGATGTGGTAATGCATTGCTTTGGAAGCAAGGTGCCTGTGTACTCGGGCATACCATGACAACAGGATAGCATGGAAAGGTATGGACTGCAGAAGGGGTATGTTCAGATTAATGAAGTGAGATGAAAACTTTCTTAGATTTCCGTTCCAAGTACTATATGGGATGGGGGAAGAAAGGAGAGAGGGGAGGAGAGAGAGGAGGAAAAGGAACAGAGGAGAGAGAAAGAGAATAAATACAAAGAAAGTTCTAATGGTTAGGACAGTGTGATGAGAATTGAGGCTGGAGATCAACATCAACCTCTGTGCCCATGGATGGAGCATGAGGGGAAGCTCCAGCATTGACCATGGAACAGCTGAGCTCCCTGCCAGCAGCCAGAGTCAACAGTGTAATGTGGTATAAGAGATCCAGGAAGGCTGAGGCCAAGCAGAAGAGACAGAGGCCTGTGAGCTTTAAAAGACACGGAAAATCCTGGCACCCTCAAAACTGAGAAAGAAGATAATGGATCCAAATCAAAAAATCTCAGCAAAATATCCAAGCCAAAGAGGCAACCCACCTCATCACAAAATTTAAAAGGAGGTAATAGAGTAAAGATTCCTGTAATTTAGAAAGGAAAACAATTCTTTAAAAAGGAAAAAAAAATTTAGCTTTGGAAGGCAGAGAAACAGATTTGTTTCTGATATTTTAAAATCTTCTTTTTCTCTCTCCCTGTGCATATTTTCCTCTGTCAGCATCTGGCTTCATATCAACCAGCTGCTCACATGTAACTTTTGGGTTGTAAATCTTTTTCCTGTGGACTCTGCAGCATGCAACATGGATACTACTCTGGTGCTAGGAGGGATCACCAGAAACAAGCCAAATAACACCCTACTGTGTTAGTCACAGTATTGCCCTAGTTACTTGAAGATGCCCTTCTCCAGGCTTTCTGAGTGGTTTTCTGAATATTCACAAGTATCTGCCCACAGTTACTGGGAAGCAGGTGGAAAACCCACATTTTGGAACTGGTATTTCTTGATCTTCAGATTTTATTTCCCTGTTTTATTTGCTATTTTATTCCCAGTGAACAATCCCTGTTTTTATTTCCCAGTGAACAATCACAATGATAACCTACCAGTTTCAGCCTGAACATGATGGATGAAGCCAGCTATCCCTTGCTTTGCACATGTCGAGGATTTAAACCCCAAGCAGCTCATGGAGTTCTGGATCCTTCCAAAATCCTTTTTCCGGTTGTCTCTACAGCTCCTGTTTCCAGTCTTGGCATCCTGCCACTTTCTTCTTCTTGGATTTTTATCCTATAATTTTCCTTTTTTTGTATCTCAGTATGGAATATATAATCATATTACTATATTCTTGGGCTTTCTGCTCAGATCTTTGTACTGCACATTCTTGATTCTAGAATTTCCAATAACTTTGGATTAAAGATGTTTTCATTTCTGGTCAAGCCAGGCAGAACCTGCAGTTTTGCCAGAGAAAAAGGATTAAGAAATATTTCAACCAAAGTAGTACAAATTTCCATAAACACATGTACTTTTGAATACAAGTACCTGAAAGGCTAATGAAAAATATAGGTTAAGTAAAATACATTTTGTCCAAAAATAAAGATGGCATTTTCTTTTCCTAATAAACTGCTTCTTCTAATGCCTTGCTAATATTAAATATGTGGTTTTATTTTCTCCAGCAACAGAGTTACCTTTCAATAAATGCAAGTAGCTGTCATGTCCTTTTTAAGAGCAGTGAATCTAGACATCTTGAAATTTTTTGGGGACTTTCCCTAAGAAAGCAAATTACCTTAGATCCATTGAAAATACCTTATTTCAGGTTGATGGGAGGCCTCACAGATTTATTGAAGGTCACTTTAAGAAAGATGGAAGGGGAGTATGAAGCCTAAGTGTTTAGAGGATTTAAAAGAGGGAAAACAGAAGTAGAGAGCTGTTGGTCAAATGGTACAAAGTTTCAGTTAGATAGAGGAATCAGCTCTGGGAATATGTTGTACAGCATGGTCACTATAGTTAATAATAATGTAAGATATACTCAAAAATTGCTAAGAAAGTAGATCTTAAATGTTCTTACCATACAAAAATAATGAGTATGAGAGGTGATGGATATGTTAATTAGATTGATTTAATCATTCACTAATGTATAGATACACCAACACATTACATTTTATAGTATAAATATATGCAACTTTAAAATTTGTCAGTTAAACCTTAATACAGGTGAAAAAAAATTGTCCCAGGTTGATTTTTAAAAAGAAAAGAAGGATGCTGGTTTTAAAGTCCCTAAGACAGGTACTACAAAATACCCTACAATATAATGCTCCTGAAGCCAGCTGGTATTCACGAGAGAGACTGTGTATAGAAATGAAAAGAAATGCAAGCTAAAGTTTGCAAATCTTTAGCGTGATTGTAATGGGCGTAAGGAGATGAGTTTGTTCCTGATGGGAGAGGCCTGTGCAGGTATTTGCACCATCAAGATATCACTACAGCAGTCCACCAGCAGGGCTACGTTTTGTGACAAGACCGTGCAGCACTTAGCAGCAATGATAAATGGATCAGACTCCCTTCTGTAGTGCCACTTGGGCATGGAAACAGGATTGACCCTGCACCATTCTGACTATAATAGCCTTCAAAGTATTTCTTTCTCAACTTTTTAAGAAAAATATTTCAAACACCCAGAGAAGAATAACATAATAAATGCCTCTATACCCACTAGCCAGATTTATCGAATTCTAACATTGGCAACATGTCAACGTAATATTATTTAAATAAGTCATTAGTGATGTATTTCAAGCTCCATTTGTAGCCACTCCAATCGCATCCTTTTCTCTTTTTCCTGTTTGTCATTCCTACTCATGTTTTCATTTTTACTGTAAATGTATGTCTTTATAAATAATACATCATGTAATTTTTTATTTTTGAAATATGGTTATTTTGCTGGAAACACTAAATTTATCGATGTGTGTATTATTCCTCAAACAACTTTTTGTTCTTACCTTTGTTTTTGAGGTTTATTCATGTCCATATATGTATACATCCTATAATTTTTAAACATTTCATTTATAGTAAAGAGTCTGACTTCATTTTTGATGTTTCACTGCTAACAATTTTCAAGCCCCACCACTCTTTCTTACCCTTCTGCCCCACATCTTGGCAAGCTGATAAAAAAGCCAGGTGCTCACTTCTTTGGCACAAAAATCTCAACCTTAGTGTGTACATAGGAACACTCACTCCGCACGTGGGTTAAAGGTTATCTCATGGCGTTAGGAGTTTACCACCATAGAAACTCCAATTTTCATTCCCTAGATTCTTAAGCCACAGTTTACCCAGCTTGGGAAACTTCCTTGCTTTCCCCAGTAAATCTCATTATGTGAATAATAAACCTTCTATAACCTCTTAGTGTGTGTGGCAACATGGGTCCAGAAATTTGATCCAAAGTTTGGGTGGGGAAGTCCATCCTACTTCTGCAAGATGACTACATTATCATACAAATATATCACTTTTTAAAAATCTATTTTCTATTTGATGGACACTTTTTAAAATTTTTAATTGTTGTAGATACATAGTGTATATATTTATAGGGTACATGACGTATTTTGACATAGGCAGGCAATGTGTAATAATAACATCATGTAACATGAGGTATACATCCCCTCAAGCATTTATTCTTTGTGTTACAAACAATTCAGTTATACTATATTAGTTATTTTTAAATATAAAATTAAAGTATAGTCACCCTGTTGCACTGTCAAATACTAGGTCTTATTTATTCATAAACATTAACCATCCTCACTTCCCCTTACTCCCTCCACTACCCTCTGCAGCCTCTGGTAACCAACCATCTACTCTCTCTATACATAAATTCAATCGTTTTAATTTTTAGTCTAAAAATTCGTGTAAGTGAGAACATGTGATGTTTGTCCTTCCATGCCTGGATTAGTTCACTTAACATAATGACCAGTAGTTCCATCCATGTTTTTGCAAATGACAGAATGTCATTCCTTTTTATGACTAAATAGTACCCCACTGTGTGTATATATACCACATTTTCTTCATTCATTCATCTGTCAGCACTTAAGTTGCTTGAAAATATTGGCTATTGTGAACAGTGCTGCAGCAAACATGGGAGTGTGCATATCTTTTTGATACATTGATTTCCTTTATTTTGGGTATATACCCAGCAGTGGGATTGCTGGATCATATGGTAGCTCTATTTTTAGTTTTTTGAGAAACCTCCAAACTGTTTTTCAGAGTGGATGTACTATTTTATATTCTCACCAACAGTGCACAAGGGCATCCTTTCCTCCATATGCTCGTCAGCATTTGCTGTTGCTTGACTTCTGGGTGAAAGCCATTTTGACTGAGGTGAGATGATATCCCATTTTAGTTTTGGTTTACATTTCTTTGATGATCAATGATGTTAAGCATGTGTTACTAAGCCTGTTTGCCATTTGTATGTCTTCTTTTGAGAAATGTCTATTCAGGTCTTTTGTCCATTTTTTAATCAGATTATGAGATTTTTTCCTGTAGAATTGTTTCAGCTCCTATATTCTGGTTATTCATCACTTGCCAGATGAATAGTTTGCAGATAGTTTCTCCCATTCTATGGGTTGTCTCTTCACTTTATTGATCGTTTCCTTTGCAATGTAGATTTTTAACTTGATAAGATCTCATTTGTCTGTTTCTGCGTGGGTTGCCTGTGCTTTTGAGGTATTACTCATGAAGTTTTTGCCCAGCCCAATATACTGGAGAATTTCTCCAATGTTTTCTTTTAGTAGTTTCATAGTTTGAGGTCTTAGACTTAAGTCTTTATTCCATTTTTATTTGATATTTGTATATGGTGAGAAACAGTGGTCTAATTTCATTCTTCTGTATATGGATGTCCAGTTTTCCCAGCACTCTTTATTGAAGAGACAATTTTCCCCCCAGTGTATGGTCTCAGTATCTTTGTTGAAAATGAGTTTTAGGTGTATGAAGTTGTTTCTGGGTTCTTTATATTCCACTGGTCTATGTCTCTGTTTTTATGCCAGTAACATGCTGTTTTGGTTATGTTAGCTCTATAGTATAATTTGAAGTCAGGTATCATGATTCCTCCAGTTTTGTTCTTTTTGTTCAGGATAGCTTTGGCTACCTATTGTGAGTTTGTGAGTTTTTTTGTGGTTCTATGTAAATTTTATAATTATCTTTTCAATTTCTCTGAAGAATGTTGTTTTGATAGGGATTACATTGAATCTGTAGATTGCTTTGGTTAGTATGGAGAGTTTAATAATATTGATTCTTCCAGTCCATGAACATGGAATACCTTTTCATATTTTTGATGTCCTCTTTGATTACTTTTATCAGTGCTTTATAGTTTTCATTATAGAGACCTTTTATTTCTTTGGTTAATTCCTAGGTAATTAATATATATGAGGCTACTGTAAATAAAATTCCTTCTTTTTTTCATTGTTGGCATATAAAAATGCTACTAATTTTTGCATGTTGTTTTTGTATTGTGCAACTTTACTAAATTTATTTATCAGTTCTAATAGTTTTTTGTGTAGTCTAGATTTTTCCAAATATAAGATCATATCATCTGCAAACAAAGATAATTTTACTTCTTCCTTTCCAATTTGGATGCCCTTTATATATTTCTATTGTCTGATTTCTCTAGCTAGGACTTCCAGTACTATACTGAATAACAGTGGTAAAACTGTGCATCCTTTTGTATTCCAGATCTTAGAGGAAAGGGTTTCAGTTTTTCCACATTCAGTAAACTAGCTGTGGGTCTCTCACATATGGCTCTTATGATGTTGGGGTATATTCCTTTTATGCCCAGTTTTTTGAGGGTTTTCTTAATTATAAAAGGTTGTTGAATTTACTCAAATGTTTTTCAGCATCAGTTGAAATGACCACATGGTTTTTGTACTTTATTCTGCTGATATGATACATCACGTTGATTAATTTGTATATATTGAACCATACTTGCGTACCTGGAATAAATGCCACTTGGTGGTGATGAATGATCTTTCTAATGTATTGTTGAATTTGGTTTGCTGGTATTTTGTTGAGAATTTTTTGCATCATCAATGTTCATGATTGATATTGGCCCATAGGTTTCTTTTTTTCTACGCGTTTTCATCTGACTTTTCTATCAGAATAATACTGGCCCAATACAATGAATTTGGAAGTATTTCCTCCTCCTCTATTTTTTGGGACAGTTTGAGTAGAATTTGTATTTTGTAGAACTCAGCAGTGAAGTCATTGGGTCCCAGGCTTTTCTTTACTAGGAGACATTTTATTACAGCTTCTATCTTGTTACTTGCTATTGGTCGGTTCAGGTTTTAGATTTCTTTCTGATTGAATCTTAGTAGGTTGTGTCTGGGAATTTATCCATTTCTTCTAGATTTTTCATTTTATTGAAATATTGTTGCTGATAGTAGTCACTAATGACTCTTTGAATGTCTGTGGTTTTATAATGTCTCCTTTTTCATCTCTGATTTTATTTATTTGGATCTTCTCTCTCTTTTTTCTTAGTGTACCTAAAGATTTGTTGCTTCTGTTTAACTTTTCAAAGAAGCAACTTTTTGTTTCATTGATGTTTTTTGTTGTATTACTTGTTTCATTTACTTCTGTTCTGACTTTTATTATCTATTTTCTTCTATTAATTTGGGGCTTAGTTTGCTTTTGCTTTTCTAGTTTTTTTAGATGCATCATTAGGTTATTTATTTCAAGTTTGTCTTCTTTTCTAATGTAGGCACTCATAGCTATAAAT
Source organism: Mandrillus leucophaeus (assembly GCF_000951045.1). NCBI lineage: Eukaryota > Metazoa > Chordata > Mammalia > Primates > Cercopithecidae > Mandrillus > Mandrillus leucophaeus. Next base: position 1,390,651 of record NW_012108186.1, on the reverse strand, counting down.
TCTCCTCTCAGTACTGCTTTCATTGTATCCCATAGGTTTTGATGTGTTGTGTTTGCATTATCATCTGTTTTAAAATAATTTTTAATTTCCTTTTTAATTTCTTTATTAATCCACTGGTAATTCAGGAGCATATTGCTTAATTTCCATGTGTTTCTATAGTTTCCCAAATTCCTCGTTATTTGTTTCTAGTTTTATTCTATTGTGGTCAGAAAAGATGCTTGATATTTTTATTTGAAGGTTTTAAGACTTGTTTTGTTACCTAATATACAGTCTATCCTTGAGAATGATCCATGTGCTGAGGTAAAGAATGTATATTTGCAACTTTTGGATGAAATATTCTGCAAATATCTATTAGGTCCATTGGGTCTATAGTGCAGATTAAGTCCAATGTTTCTTCGTTGGTTTTGTGTCTGGAAGATCTGCCCTACGTCGAAAGTAGGGTGTTGAAGTCTCCAGCCATTATTGTATTGAGGCGTATTTCTCTCTTCAGTTCTAATAATATTTGCTTTATACATGTGGGTACTGCAGTGTTGTGTGCATATATATTTACAATTTTTCTATCCTTTTGCTGAATTGACTCCTTTATCATTATATAATGACCTTCTTTGTCTCTTTTTATAGTCCTTGTTTTGAAATCTATTTTGTCTAATGTAAGTATAACTACACTGCTTTTTTTTTTCCATTTCCTTTGGCATGAAATATATTTTTCCACCCCTTTATATTCAGTCTATGTGCATCTTCATAGTTTCTTGTAGGCAAGAAATCTTTTTTTAAAAAAATCATTTAACCACTCTATGTCTTTCTGTTGGACAGCATAGTTCATTACATTCAGTGTAATTATTGATACCTAAGGACTTGCTCTTGCGATTTTGTTATGTGTTTCCTGGTTGTTTTGTAGTCTTTTCTATTATTGATAACTAAGGACTTGCTCTTGCCATTTTGTTACTTGTTTCCTGGTTGTTTTGTAGTCTTCTCTTTCTTTTTTCTTTCTTGTTTTTAGTGAAGTTGATTTTCTCTTGTGGTATGCTTAAATTCCTTGCTTCTTTTTTTGTGTGTATTTGTTTTATGTTTTTTGATTTGAGGTTAACATGAGGCTTTCAAATACTATCTCATAACTCATTATTTTCAAGTGATGACAGCTTAATACGGATTGGATAAAAAATAAACACACAAGTCCAGGTGCTGTGGCCCACGCCTGTAATCCCAGCACTTTGGGAGGCCGAGGTGGGTGGATCACGAGGTCAGGAGATCGAGACTATCCTGGCTAACATGGTGAAACCCCATCTCTACTAAAAATACAAAAAATTAGCTGGGCATGGTGGCGGGCACATGTAGTCCCAGCTACTCAGGACGTTGAAGCAGGAGAATGGTGTGAACCCAGGAGGCGGAGCTTGCAGTGAGCCCAGATGGCGCCACTGCACTCCAGCCTGGGAGACAGAGCGAGACTCTGTCTCAAATAAATAAATAAATAAAATAAAATAAAATAAAATAAAATAAAAATCACACACACACTAAGAAAACTAATCTAGACTATACACTTTTACTTTGTCCTCCAATTTTTTTAACTTTCTATTATTTGTCTTTATGTCTTATTGTACTATGTTTTAAAAAGTAGTTGTAGTTATTATTTTTAATGGGTTCATTATTTCGTCTTTCTACTTAAGAGTACTTTATACACCACAATTACAGTGTCATAATGTTCTGTGTGCCTACTATTACCAGTGAGTTTTATACTTTCAAATGATTTCTTATTGCTCATTAACATTCTTTTCTTTCAGATTGAAGAACTCTCTTCTTGAAGTTCATGAAATCTCTTAGCTTTTGTTTGTCTGGGAAAGTCTTTATTTCTCCTTCATGCCAGAGTGTATTTTTGCCAGATACACTATTCTAGGCTAAAACTGTTTTTCCTTCAGTACTTTAAATATGTCATGCTACTCTCTCCTGGCCTGTAAAGTTTTTACTGAAAAGTCTGGGCCAGACATGTTGGAGCTCCATTGTATGTTATTTGTTTCTTTTCTCTTGTGGCTTTTAAGATCCTTCCTTTATCTTTCGCATTGGGAGTTTGATTATTAAATTGCCTTGAGGTAGTCTTCTTTGGGTTAAATCTGCTTGGCATTCTATAACCTTCTTGTACTTGGATGTTGATGTCTTTCTGTAGGTTTGGAAAGTCCACTGTTATTAGCTCTTCAAATAAATTTTCTGCCCCTATCTCTTTCTCTGTCTCCCCTTTAAGGCCAATAACTCTTAGATTTGCCCCTTTGAGGCTATTCTCTAGGTCTTCTTGGCATGCTTCATATTTTAAAATTCTTTTTCCTTTTGTCTTCTCTGTGAATTTTCAAGTAGCTTGTCTTCAAGCTCACTTATTCTTTTTCCTACTTAATCAATTCTGCTATTAAGAAGCTCTGTTGCATTCTTTAGTATGTCAATTGCATTTTTCAACTCTAAAGTTTCCAATTCTTTTTATTTCAATCTCTTTGTTAAATTTATCTGATAGAATTCTGAATTCCTTCTCTGTGATATGTTGAATTTCTTTGTTTCCTCAAAACAGCTATTTTGAATTATCCTTCTGAAAGATCACATGTCTCTGTTTCTTCAGAATTGGTCTCTGGTGTCTTCTTTAGCCATTTGGTAAGGTCATGATGCTCATCTAATGAACCAAATAAGACACCAGGGACCATCCACTTCCTGAAAGGTCTTGATGCTTGTGGATATTTGTTGATGTCTGGGCATTGAAGAGTATTTATTGTAGTTTTGCAGTCTGGGCTTGTTTTTGCCTCTCTTTCTTGGGAAGACTTTCCAGATATTCAAAGAACCTATGCTCCAAGCCCGATAATACTGTGGTTCTTGCAGACTCATAGAGGTGCCACCTTGGTGGTCTTGGATATCATCCAGAAGAATTCTCTAGATTACCAGGCAAAGATTCTTGTTATATTCCTTACTTTCTCCCTAACTAATGGATTCTGTCTGTTTGTGCTGAGCTGCTTGGAGCTGAGAGTTGGGAGTTGGTGACATAAGAACCCCTGTGGCCACCATCACGAGGACTCTCCTGGGTCAGACCTGAAGCCAGCACAGTTCTAGCTCTCACCCAAGGCCCTCTGTAACCACTACCTGGCTATTGGCTGTGTTAACTCAAGGCCCTAGGGCTCTATAATCAGCAGGTAAAGAAGCAAGTGAGGTTTGTGTCCTTCCCTTCAGGGCAGTGTGATCCCCCAGTCCACAGATGGGTCCAGAGGTGCTGTCTGGAAGCCAGGGATTGGAGTCAAAAACCTTAGAAATCTACCTGGTATTCTATTCTACTGTGGCTAAGGTGGCCCTCCAATCACAAGATGAAGTTCTTCCTACTCTTCCTTTTCCTTTCCACAGGCGGAGCCTCTCTCAGTGGCCACCACCACCACCAAGAGCCCATTGGGAGCTCTGCCAGGCACCACTGATGTTCACTTAAGGCCCAGGGGCTTTTCAGTCAGCTTATGGTGACTAGGCCTAGGACTCACCCTTCATGGTAGTGGGTCCCCATCTGGCCCAGAGCAGGTCCAAAATGCTGTCTAAGAGCCTAGGCCTGAACTTGGGGACCCCAAGAGCCCACTTGGTGCTCTACCCCTCTGTGGCTGAGCTGGTACCTAAGATGCAAAACGAAGTCCACTTTACCCTTCCCTCTGCTTTTTCTGAAGTAGATGGAGTCTTTTACTGTAGCCACCACAGGTGGGAATATGCTGGAGTCTCATCTGAAGCCAGCACATCTCAGAATTTCACCCAAGGTCTATGGCTTACTACCTGAGTATTACTGTTGGTTATTCAGGACCTAAGTGTTTTTCAATCAGCGAGTGATGAATCCGACCAGGACTGGGACCTTTCCTTCAAGGCAGCTGGTCCCCTTCCAGCCCAGGGTGTGTCTAGAAATATCCAGGAGACTAGGGCCTGGAATGGGATACTCATGACTCTGCTCAGTGCCCTATCATATTATAGGTGAGCTGGCATCCAAGATGCGAGAGAAAGTCCTCTTTACTCTTTCCTGTCCTCTCCTCAAGGAGAAGGAAGGAGTCACTTTTGTCGCTTTGAGCTGCACTGCCTGAGATTGGGAAAGGGTTGGTGCAAACACTGCCTTAGTTCTCTCAGCTGGAGTCTCACTCGGTCATGTGTTACCCTAGTACATGGGCTCTAAGATCAGCCTAGCACTAAGACTTGCCCTTAGTGTCCTAGACTGCCATTCAGATTTACCCAGGACCTAAAACCACTTTAGCCTGCAGTAGCAAGGCTTGCTGAAACTCAAAGTTCTGACCACTGGGATAGATGATTCCTCTCTGGCTAGGGCTGGTCCAAATTGTTCCCTCTGTGGGTAGGCACAAGCTGAACCTTGTTCCCTCTGTGGGTAGACACCAGCTGAACCCAGCATGGATTTGCTCTTCGCTGTGACAGGGCAGCACAGAGTTCAATACCAAGTCTCGGTCACTGTGCTATTTCTCCAAGCCCACAGATTCTCTCTCTGTGCCTTGTGGCCACTGCTAGGGAACAGGGGAGTGGTGGTGTCAGTGTTTCAAGACTGTCTTTTCTACCCTCCTCAGTGCCTCTTTCAGCAATATAAAGTTAAAGACCAGATACTGTGCGTGTGTACTTGATTTTTGGTTCTTATGATGATGCTTTTGTGTGTGCGGTTGTTAAAATTTCATGTTCCTGCAGGGGCAGGGACAGTTAGTGGAGGCTTCTGTTCAGCCATCTTGCTCCCAACTGACAATTTTTTTTACAAAGCTTACTTGTATATGCAGAAATGAAACAATCAATATTTTGTATATGTCACCTTATTATATCATGCTAAATTCTCTCCAGAATTTATTCCTAGAAGCGGCATCACATCTTCAACTGTAGTAGATGCTAACTTTCCTAGATAGTGTCAATTACTCTCCAAAGTGGTTGTGCCAATTTAAACTCCCCCCAGCAGTTGTGAGAATTCCTGTTGCTTCAGATGTTTGTCATACTTTTAAACTTTTTGTTAGATCTAATGGGTATAAAAGATAATTTATTGTGACTTTAACTTGTATTTCCCTGATTACTTTTAATGTTGAACATTTTTCCATTAGTTGCTTCAGGATTCTCCCACTATATAGTGCCTATTTATAGCCTTTGTTCATTTTTCTGTTGACTTTGTTTGGATCCTGATTTGAACTAAAAATTGCAAAAATGTTTTATGAAACAATCAAGAAAATTTGAGATCTGACTTTATATTTAAATATATTTAATTTGTTTAGGTGTGATAATGATATTGAGTGTTACATTTTTAATAATATTCCTTAGTTTTTAAGCACACATAATGCACATACTGAAATATATAGATGAAATGATGTGATTATTACTTTATGGGTAGAAGGTAGTATGAGGTATACATGGAACATAATCAGGAATTAATTGTTAATTATTGGAGATGGTAGGGGTTCATGGGGGTTATTATATCATTTTCTCTATTTTTAAAAATAATCTATAATTTTTCATAATAAAAATCAATATAAGATTGGACAATAAAAAGAGAAAGAACACAAATAAATAAAATTAGGAATAATAAAGGGGACATATGGACAGATACATCAAAAATTAAAAGTGAATATTACTACTGTTCCTGTAATTCAATACATTTGGAAGTTTAGATGAAAACAGTAATCTTATCCAAACATACATATTTCTAAAATTGATTTAGGAAGAAATAAGGAACTGTATAAAATAATCATTAAAGAATGAATAAGAAATCAAGACTTCCTGTCTTCTACCAAGAAACGTAACCCAGGTAGAGGCTTCATACACTAGTTTTACCAAACATTCAAGTCATAAATCTTCAACGTACGTAAACTATTTCAGTGAATAAACAGGGGAAAAATTCTCAGATTCATTTACAAGCTTTGTATAATCTTAATACCAAACCTAGACTAAGACAGTTCAAGTAAAGAAAATTTTAAGCCAATTTTATTTCCATGTCAAATCCAATATATAAAAGAATACATATCACAAGTGAATGGGGCTTATGTAGGGGATTGCAAGAAGTTTTACCTCTGGAAAGTCTATTAATGTAATATACTCATTTACAAATTGAAGGAGAAATTATTCATATAATTTTTTCAATTAATTTAAGAAAGCATTTAATAAAAGTTCTCTTCAAGATTTAAAATATTAGCTAAGTATAGAAAGGCGTTCCTTCACCTAAGAAGGTTATCAAAAATCTATAAAAAGTATATTCCTCAAAAGCATTCTCACTAAAATGAAACAAGAACATCCACTACCTTTGAGTCTATTGCATTTCAATAGACTTGTGGTCTTGGTCACATCAATACAAGTGAGCTCAGTAACTTTTCTGATACAACCACAATCTGCAAAAATCAAGTGTTCCTCTATATCAGTAAATCAATAATAACAAATTATATAATGTAATAGAACAAAGATCATATTCACCATAGGAGAAAACATCTCTCCAAATATCTCTGGCCACACATGCAGGCACATATACACTAAACACACAAAATGTAATATAAATGGAAGTTATTGTAAATAATACATTTATTTATTAACTTATACTGATCAAGATATCACAGAGACCTTTACATGTTAGCAACTTTAAATACAATCACCTATTTTAATGATCACATAGCATTACCTTTTAAAACTATCGAACATTCAAAGTTCTGTTAGTTGATATTTAGGTTATTTCTAGTTTTAGCAACATTATACACAGCAGTGTGTTGAACATTTTTATGTAACAATCTTTGGGGGTTTGTGAGAAATTTCCTTAGTGTAAATATCTGAACTCATCATGAACCACTTCACTAGCTGAGAACACAATTATGGACTTTAAATTCTTCAAATTAATCTCTCTAAGCCCTGTCACTTTACTAGAGACAAATCTATTATCACTATTTTGAGAACTTTCCCTTCATTTTTTAAATGTCTAAAAACCCAGAGATTTGCTTAGTGTTGCTTTATAAATGCTAGACTGAGAGATAATTGGAAAAAACTGATATAGCTACTGGTACCTTTGTAGCATTAGCTGCTTCTGGACATTTAAGACTGGCCCTGCCTATCTCTTGCTAAGCTCCTCTTTCCCCTTGCTCCCAGTCCCTGGTCTTTTTTTAATTCTTTGAGCAAACAGTGAGCTTTCCTGCCACAGAGAATATGCTGTTCCCTCTGAGTCATTCCTATTCACCTCCCTCCCCACTCCTGTCACATCTTTGCATGGTTAACTCCTTAGTTATTCTTCACACTTTAGTCTTAAGTACAGCTTTCTAAGGGAGGATTTCACACTCATTCCCTGGCTTTCTTACCCTTATATACAAACAACAAGGGCCCCTGTCCTGGCCTCATATTTGAGAGGATGCTTTGTATCAAACACATACACACATTAAACAACCAAGCCCCTCTGTCATTTGTGGTCTTATCCTGCACTCAACATTAGTACAGCACCACCTATAATCATAAATATCAGGTCTAATTAACCAACACCAATTAATACCCAGGAAATGATCCTTCCAAAATCTTGCCCTATGTTCCTGAAATAAAAGTGTTCAATTCATATTGTGAAAGTTTGTGGGTTGTGCTGCTCTTTACATTGAAGATGGAAAAAGCTAGGAAATGTGGAAAGAATTTGATCCATGGACGTTCTTAGGTAAGAAAAAAGTCAAATTAATTCACTTGTCAAATTCTTCCTCTCAGATTCTGTGAATGCAATAGATTCTTACATAGCACACAGCATCTATTTTTGTTTGTTTCTCATGGCATTCCAATTTATAGTTTAGAAGTACTCATGAATTGGCACTGTATTTGCAAAAGTTGCAAATGGTGGCTGTGGAAGATTTTGCAATGTCAAACCATTCATATTATTCTTATTTTGCATATATGTAGATCTAGATACAGAGGAAGTATAGATTTTTTTATGTTGGTAACTAGGAGACTACTGAATATTAAAATAATTTTTAATGTTTATAAATTATGCAATATAATTTAAAATAAAAATGATTCAGTTTTATTTAAATATTTTTGTTTAAATAGTTGACATTTAATCATTTAATAATATAATTTAATAATATTTACCCTTTAATTTTAATGGTAATTTGAATATTTCAGAAGAAAAATACTCTGAAGAACATATAAGAAAAATAATTTTAACTTTTCAGTGTTTAACGTTTTATGTTATTTTACTTTGTTGTAATGCAAATACATTAAATTAGCTCATAAATGTCAATAGAACAAAAATTATGTAAAAAACTTGTTGCAACAACACAACCAGTGAATTTGGTTTAAGGAAGATAAGAAAATGAATGTTATAGAATGAATATGTAATAATTTATAATTTATATATTCTGTTATCTTATTAGTCATCCAAACATTTTAGACTTATCAATGGAACATCTAGATATACGCAATAACAAATTCAATCATCTTGATATTTTGCCGGCTTTTAGTCATATTCAAACAAGAACTTTACATATGATTTTTAATTTTGTCATCATAAAGGCATATTTGTCAGGGTATGAGAACATAAATATGCTATTTAGTAGTTTGTTTGATTTAATAAAGATTGAGATGTATGGTAATTGGGCCTGTGTTTTGTACTTTTGTCCTGACTCTTGCAAAGGTTAGGAGTGGGCCTAACCCTGTGGAGGTCAGGTTCTTTGTAAAAAGAAATCATGGATTTGTTCCTTCAGCGTATTCATTCTGTTTTAAATTATTCATCTGTTAGTGTGATTTTGACTGAATTCCCTACTAGGTTTTAAGCTCCATGATAACTGAGAATGTTTCTGTTGCTGTATCACTTCTCCAGAAACTAACTGGCTGACATAGGCACTCACTAGATATTTAGCAAGTAAATAACTGATGAATGTTTGCCTACTCTTGTGGTGAGGTATTTCCTAACCAAGATATCTGCTGGTGCCACAGTAATGCCCCATGCTTGTGCTCCAAGATCACAGCTCTTTTATTTTATATGCACATGGTTGAGTGTCCTTCCCATAGCAAGATTACAAGGCTAAGGTAACTGGAGTGGGAAGGGAATCTAGCTTCAGTAATATGTAGTGTTAGAACCATTTCTACTCCCGGAACTCTCAGATCTGGTGTTAAGCCCAAGTCACCAACCTAAAATCTCTCTCTTAGAAGCAGAACTTATTAGGAGCTATTTGATCTACCCTAGCAAGTTTCCTGATTTTAATAATCACAGTAGATTTGTATTAGGCATTAATAATGTTCAATTTTCCTCTATTTCTGGGTACTTGGGGAATTAAACTCTCCATTTCCTTGATGATAAGTACAACCATGTGACTATGTGGCTAGTTGCGGTTAATGAAATGTGAGCAAAAGTGAAATATAGCTCTTTCGGGCTTCTGTTGTTGAGAAGATTGTAGAAGCTTGTGGTGGCATGGCTGCATCTTAAGCTGGTAGAGCAATGGTAAATATATTTTATTTATTTATTTATTTATTTATTTAGAGATGGAGTTTTGCTCTTGGTGCTCAGGCTAGAGTGGCACGATCTCAGCTCATGCCAATCTCCACCTCCCAGGTTCAAGCACTTCTCCTGCCTCAGCCTCCCGAGTAGCTGGAATTACAGGCACCCACCACCAAATCTTAAACCACAGCTCATTATTAGCTTTCAAAATAGTGAAATACTTCTTATACTTCAGAGTATGAAATAACTTGCACCATGAATGTTTAAAATACATGTTACTTAGGCATGGGTTCATTTCTAAATTTGGAATGTCATGGGGCAAGCCCAAAATGTGAATTGGAAAAAAGACTGATTAGCTCTTAAAATGTAGATGGAGTAGAAGTCTATAAAATTTTTCTAACACTTAACAGACACGTGTATACATACACAAATTTTTCAGTTATAATACCTAGGATGACATACGTACAATGTTTTTAAAATTAGTAAGTAGTTATATCAGTTTGCTAGGGCTGCTGTAACTAAGTACCACAGACAGGGTGGCTAAAACAACAAAAATGTATTGTGTTACAGTTCTGACGGCTAGAAGTCCGAAATTGAGATGTTGGTTCCTTCTGAGGGAAAAATCTATTCCAGTCCTCTCTCATTGCGTTGTACATGGCCATCTTCTCTGTATATATTTTCACATCATCTTCCCTGAATGTATATCTCTGTGTCCAAATTTTCCCTTTTTATGAGAATAATATTGAATTACGGACCACTCTAATGAACTCATTTTAACTTGATTGCCTCTGAAAAGATTCTATGTCCAAATAAGTCTACACTCTGAGGCCCTGATGTTAGGACTTCAACATATATATTTTTGGGGGATGTAATCAAACCAGCAACAGTAGTTCTTTGTATGCATTAATTAAATCAATAATTTATTGAGAATCTACTACACTGCAGGTACCAAGTTAGGTGCTGCGGATCCAGTGGTGAAAATATACAAATGCAGGGTTTGACATCATGCTGCATGTGCTCTAGTGGGAGAGACAAATATTAACTGGAAAATGTCATAAACAAATTAAAATTTTCACAGAAGTACTGTGATGGAGAGAAGAGATAAAAGTAGAAAAATTTTACATAATCAGAACATTCAGGAGAGGTTTCCTTAAGAAAATAGATTGAATAGAGATCTGGGGGACACCCATGAGGGAATATTTTCCAGGTCAAATAAACAGTGTGTATAAATGCTTTGTGATGGTTTGGAATATAGTGAGTACAGAAAACTGAATATAAGCCACTATGTGTGGAAGAGAATGAGGTTGAGGATGGTGTGAGATAATGCTGGAGATGAGGAGTGGCTGAGAAACCCACATAAATCCTTGCATTTCACTTTATCTTAATAAATGATCTTAGACATAATTATTCTTTTTCAAAAGACTGCTCTGGCTTCATATAGAAACAAGCATAAGGGAGGATGCAAGAAGACTGAGGAAAGATTATGATATTAACCCAGGAGCGTGTCATTCTGGCCAGGGCTAGATTGAGTGCAGTAGAGATTGACAAAAAGAGATACTTGGTAAATAAAATTGAAAGGACTTCATGTTAGATTTGGAAAGGAAGATAAGACACAATAATATAGTATAAATATATGGTGTTCCCATTCTCTGAGCTAGGAAACACTGATTTGGGAGAAAATAACATGAATTACATTTTTGGTTTGTTGAATATGAGGTAATTTTGAAAACTTAAGAGAAAATGTCAAGTAGACAATTGGTTTAAGATTTCAGAGAGGTGGCTATCATGAACGTAAGAAGAGAAGATAGTCTAAGACAGAAATTTGAGGAACTTCAAATTTTTATGGTCTGCTTAAATAGAATAAACCAGAGGAGAAATGGCAAATAGAACAGAAGGAAAACCAGCTGATTGTTGCTTCAAGGAAACAAACGAAAGAAAATGCTTCAAGTAGAAGTGAATAGTCAAGAGCATTCATGCTGCTGAGTCTTATTTAAGAATATAAGCTCCACAAGGGATCTTTACTTTGTTCTCTGATATGTCCCAAGTATATGTTCCTCAAGCACAGTGAGTGCTCAGTAAATAATTGTTAAATGTTGTGACGGTTAATTTTATGTGTCAACTTGACAGGGCTAAGGGATGTCCAGAGAGCTTGTCAGATATTATTTCTGGGAGCATCTATAAAGGTGTTTCTGGCCAAGATTAGCATTTGAATCAGTAGACTGAGTAAAGAAGATTCATCCTCACCTCACGTTGGTGAAAATTAGCCAACCCATTGAGGGTCAGGAATAGAACAAACAGGCTGAGGAAAGGCAAATTCTCCCCTCTCTTAAGCTTGTACATCGATCTTCTGCTGCTCTCGGACTTTGGAGCTCGTGATTCTCAGGACTTCCAACTGTAGGACTTACACAACATTCTGTCTCCACTCCCCCAACAACCCTGAACCTGGTTCTCAGTCCTTCAGCCTCAAACTGGGAATTACACCATCAGATTCCCTGGTTCTCATGGAATCACATCACTGGCTTTCCTGGTTATCCAACTTGCAGACAGCATATCATGGGACCTTCCCAGTCTCCATAATTCTATGAGCCAATTTCCATAATAAATCTCTATCTATCTATCTATCTATCTATCTATCTATCTATCTATCTATCTATTATCTATCTATCTATCTATCTATCTATCTATCTATCTATCTATCCATCCATCTATCCTATTGACCTATTTCTCTGGATAACTCTGACTAATACAAATGTTGAATGAAGTAGGATAAAGATAAAGACCAAAAAGTACCCTTTTGACTAAACTTTCTGGAGCTGATTAGTGAGTTTAGGGATTTTTTTTGATGGAGTGATGAATGAAGGAGTCAAGCTGGAGTGGTTGAAGGAGGAGTGGGATATGAGGAAATGGAGAAGGTGGTGAATAGACAACTCTTATAGGAATGTTGGTTGTGATGGAGATAAAGGGAGTGTGGGATCAAGGGACAGTTTTGGTTTTTCTTAGTTTTATTTTTTAATAGGATAGTACTCAAAAACTTGCAAAAACTTGAGGGGAAGAATCAAATTGAGAGCACATGTTGAAAGGCAGGGAGTAGAGAATACATACATATTTTCAAGTGTGTATTTGTGAAAATATGATAATGGTAGAGATCTAAACATAGAGGCATTGGCCTTAGAGAGCTGGAAGGAAATGTCTTTAATTGCAATAGGAAGAGATGAAATAGAATAGGTGTTGATATAGGTAGATTGTATGTTTAAAAACCAAGGAATACCCATCAAATGGCTCAATTTTTCTCAGAAAACAAGTGGTGAGATTATCTGCTAAAGATAAAGAGAAGTAAGGTGGGGAGAGGTGTTTGATGTTTGGGAAAAGCACAATTAGCTTCAAATAGTTGTTATAAAAAGGAGAAAAGTTAACTAGAGACACTAAGGTAGTTAAAAATACTGAGGGTACATTTAAAATTGATCATCATTAATTTATGGAAAATATGTCTGCTCTCTTTGTAAGGGTAAGGATGGAACCATTTTAAAATGCTTGCTTTAATGCTATAGAAACTATATCAGCTCTGTCATTTATTCTGGGCACAAACAGAATAAAGTTATTTGCTTGTATTTCCCTATAGACTTAGTATATTTCCCTAGGCAAAAATGTAACTCACTCATTTTGAAAATGAATTTTGAATGTTCGAAAATCCTCTTAATGTATTTATAGTATATTGACATAAAGATATGTTTATTACCCTTATGATATTTGTCAAATTATGTTTTTATTTGACCATATGTTTATCTGAGTTTAAATTCACTGGTGCTAACAACATATATGAATTAGAAGCAACAAAATGCTTTTGTTCTTGTCAATATGACCAATCTTTAAATGTACATACTCCGATATGTTGGAGTTGATTTGATTTAGAAAATTGACTAGTTGAAGATTAAATTCCTACAACATCCATATCTAGACATTTAACTCAATTCATAGCTCTAGCGGACATAAAATCACAGCATAAAGCAAACTAAGAGAAACTAAACACAATATCATGCAAATGAGTTAGGATGCTTTAAAATTGATATTAATCATTCATTTTTTGATGGGTAATAAGTCAAATTGGCATGTCATATTTTACTTTTGAGCATGTTAATTTGACAATATCTGTGAAATAAAGATAAGATAATGTAACATTTGGTGAACTGTATTTTTTTGTTATTTGTGCATTGTATTCTTTGCAGACAACACATGCTTGAGCACATATAATATTTTGATTATAAATCAAAATAAAACATTTACATTATAAAAGTGAAAAATTCAGCCAACTTCAATTCTTTACATATATAATGTTAAGAAATTGATTGTGTTTTTAGAAAGGAGAAAGTCTGTTTGAACTTTGTTATTCTTATAGGCAATATCTCTTCTAGGGTATTTATTTTTTAAAAATTTGATTGAAGGAAATTCACAAATATTTCTCGATTAAATCAATTTTTGTTCTTTAAATGTTTACTAATAATTTTGGTCATTATGAGATTTAATGGTCTTCTAATTACTATTTCTTTTATGGCATTATAAATACTAAAGAATGTAAAATTTAGAAAATGTCATAGATAAATTAATCCAATAAAAATTTGGTAGCCGCCATAAGTTAGCTATGTTTGCAGAGAGCTTGCATAGTTGTTAATCTCTTGTTCAGCAATTATAATTAGATTCCACAAAATCATTGGGATTCCATGATGTTGAATTTAACTTTAGAGAACATCACGCCAACAGAGAATGGTAGGAGGAGGTGCTGACAGCTTAATGGTCTCCATTGGATAGTCACCAATGACTCATTGTGTTTTTCTGAGGTCCACATATTGGATAGGCTGACTCACTTATTTTGAAACAAAATGAAGAGAAAGATTCTATAGTTTCCATCCTCCTGTTTTCCTAATGCAGCTTGTTGCATTTATATAAACAAGCTTGTATTGCTGTGGTTATTTGAAAGAATAATCTACTCTGACAAGGATGTGGATTCCAGGCATATGATAAGTGGCATAGTATTGAGACTTCATTTATGAAAACAGAGCAGCAGCCGAAGATTTAAGGAGATAGGTAATGGGTCAGTACTTGAGGAAAAAGAAATGTAACATCAGACATAATAACTTCATGAACTTGAAGTTATATCAGAAATTAACCCTCATCAATTTGAGGACTGCCTGAGTCTGCCCATCTCAGGCATATTCAAAGTAGCCATCAGACCCTACTGCTCACTACCAGTGGTGTGGTACAATGCCGAATGCCCTTACTCCTACAATCAGGATATGGAAATTTGCTTTCTTTGTGGAGGGCAGTTTTAATTTATGCATATTTTTCTTAATTTTCCTCTGAAAACCCAAACACTTTTACATATGTAGAAGTTGTAGAACACATATAGAAGTGTGTTAGTTTTCAAAGGAAAATAAAGAAAACTATGCATAAACTAAAATTGCAGAAGTTCAACACGTGTAGAATTTCTCTGCCTAAAATGTTTTTTTCTTGCCCACCTCATACATCATTACCTTGTCCCAGACTCCTTCCAATTTCTTGTCTGCCTCGTTTTTGCTTCTACTTTTGAGAAATTATGGACATATTTCCTTTTATTTGCAGCATCACTCCTCACCCATCACCTTTTGTTTTCTTCTCTATGTCACATCTCACTGACCCTAACTGATATTAGGTCCTCTCACTTCGAAGTACCTTTCTGTGTAAAACTTCATTATAGCAGTCCGCTTTCTCTGGTAACAGTTCATTTACTCAAACATTCTGCCATTGCATCATGGGCTCCTAGATGGCAATAACTCTGCCTCATTTTCCTTTGTGTTCCCACTGCTTATGATGTAACTTCTGTCAATATTAATGCCTTTTTTACATATACTGTTTCTGAAACAGAAAATTGAGTCCCTTTAGTCATTCACTGAACCTCCTTGGGTATATAGCAAATATTTTGTTTCCAGTCTCTCATTTGTCTTTTAATGACAGTTATGGTGTCTTTTGCTACACAGAGAATATTAATCATCGTAAAGTCGAATATGTCAGTATTTTTCATAATGGTTTTGTTTTATTTCTTGCCTATGAAGATGGTCCTTATGTAACAATGATAAAAATGTTTTTTCTGTATTTCCTTTTAATGCTTTCATCCATTTTTTTTTGCTTTTTAATCTTAAGAACTATACATTTAGTCAATGGTCTTTTCTATTAAAGGACCATTGGAGAATTGTATAGTCATCACTGTTTGTCAGTTAATTGAGGAAGAGGAGCTTGAAACTCTGACATTATAGAAACAACTTCAGATTTTCTGTGACTCGGAACTTCTGGAGGAATAGAACCTTAAGATATGTCACATAGGACTGCTCCTGGAATTATGAAATGACCCCAAAATGTAGGATTCTAGGGAGTATTTTTTAGTTAGTGGGATAAAGTTCAACTATAGAATGGTTTAATTATTTTATTTCTTAGTTTTGATGACTTTCGGTGTTATTGAAGTATTATTCTTTTAAAATTTACAATTTCAAATCTTTGATGGTTTATAGGACATAGTTTGCTAGGGCTGCTATAACAAAGTACCACAGATTGGGGGTTTAAAAACCAAAAATTTATTTTATCATAATTCTGGAGGCTAGAAATTTGAGAACAATGTGTAGGTAAGGTTGGTGTCTTCTGAGGTTTGGTTTGGATGGCTGCTTTCTCTTTGCGCCTTCTCATTGTCTTCCCTCTCTGTGTCCAAATCTCTTCCTATAAGGACACCAGTCATACTGGATTAGAATCCACAGTAATAACCTCATTTTAACTTGCCCCTTTAAAGACCCTATCTCTGAATAGTCATATTCTGAGGTATCAGGTGTTAGGACTTAACATATAAATTTGGTGACATAATTCAGCCCATAACATAGGAATACAGTGACAAACCTTATATCCAGTGAGTTTATTAATCTTACTAATTCTAACTTCATTTTGCTTTCCAGTGATTTTCTGCTTAGCATTTTAGCTGTCTTCTCTGAGAAACTTAAGAACAGGGAAAATGTCTAGAGGGGGAAACCACTGAGAATTTGACTTGTTCACTCTATGACTCCCATCTCACTGGATCTCAGCCCCTTTAATCATAGAGCCTTGACCTCCTGACATTTGTCTCTCTAGTCTTGTGAGATTGTGCTCTGTTGGCATCTCTACCCTATCACTATGGCTGTCTGCCTGGATTCACAGTCTCTGAGTGAGAGCCAAGATATACAAATACTCATAGGGGAAAAATGACTCACAAAATATTGATTCACCATTCTATGACTCTCTTTGGTTTGATGGCTTAGTTTTTCAAGTCTTGGTTGCCTCAACAGCACTGTGATGCCTCAGTATTTATATATATAGAGTCAAGATGTTGGTGACTTTTGGTAGAAGTGTTGTCTGCCTGAAGGTAGTCAATTCGAGCTTGAATTATGTCTTGCAAGAGAGATTCCATTTGACTCTGGAAATTTGCCATCATTTAAAATATCAACCCTCAGTTAACCTAAAAACATAAACTTCCCACTGTAAACAGAACATGAAACTAAGATAATTTCCTTAATTGACAAGTTAAATGTCAGTTTGAATATATTATTCTTAAGATGTTTAGCTCTTAGCACCATTATAGAACATATGAGCATTTTATTCTATTTAAAAGGAAATGAAAAGTTCCTGTGTTTTTTCAACCAGTTAAGTAATTTAGTTTTTAGTACATATACTAAGAACGGAATGAACTAAAAAAGAGATTTATTTTTGCGCAAATGGGAAAATGTCCAGAATGCATTAAACCATTTAATTAAACCATTATAATAATGTCCAGTAGCTCTAATAATGCCCAGTGGCTATAAGTGCTATAAGGATTTTAGAGCAGAATATTTACTACATCCTGCACATATTTAGTTATAAATCTTAGCCCTTTTATCATGACATGTCAGGGCCAATAAGATGAAAAACTATGCATATTATGATAAAAAGTTTTTGCAATTTAATGTTTAACGTAACTTTTGTTGAGTCACAGAAGACGCCAATTTTGCTTGCTTATTAATAGAAGTAACCAATCTTATGTTACTTGCTGTTGTTGACATTGATTAATAACCACTATTAACACAATTGAATTTATATGTGAAACTAATTTTCCATGGATCATTTAGGACCTTGACCAGTCATCTTGCATAACTTTAAGATTAACTAGTGATATTTATATTGGTAATAAAATTACCATACATGAGTAGTATTGTTTTTATCTTAGAAATCCTCTGTTCTATACAAAGAATACCTGTTTCTGTTATTTTCTTCTTTAAAAAGTGATTTTTATTCTACTTATGAAGTTGCTTCAGTTTGCTGTTATTTTAAAGACGTGTTAAAAGTCTGAAAAGAGAGTATTATTACACAGTTTTAACAATGAAAATCCATAAGGAATCAAACCTGACTGCTTATATTAGAGTTGATTAAGCATGAAGGTCCTGGAATTAGAATCCCTATACTTGAATCCTGATTCTACAACTTACTAGATGTCTGACTTGTGCAAGTTACTTAGCCTTTCTGTATTTCAGTTATCGATCTGTAGAATGAAGATGTATATCCTGCTCCATACTACTTAAGGGATGCTTGAGGCAATACATTTAGGCATTTAGAACTGTGCCTAGTACATAGTAAGCAGAGGAATTAAAATTTCACTTGTATTCAAACGGTAGTATCTAAAATACTAGGACAGTCTAGAAAATGAGATAAATTCATTGGAGGACTTTGGAGCTGGATATGGAAGTGAGTCCCACCTATTTTGAGTTGGTATTAGTTTGACTGAATATTGTATACCATAGTTTACTGAGCTACTGTATTTTCTGCAGTCTTTTTTGTGTTCTCTTCCATTTCTCCTCTTCTATTTTTTGTACTGATCCATCAAACATTATTTCGTTCTACCACTTCATTCCGTACTCTTCCACTTAGCCTTTCCTAACTTGCCAACAATCCTAATTATGTCTCTTTTATTTTCAAATAAAACCAACCAAATAGAAAGACATTCCTATTATCATCTTAAACATTCTTTTGAGAGGAGTCTCACTCTGTTGCCCAGGCTGGAGTGCAGTGGTGTGATCTTGGCTCACTGAAACCTCCGCCTCCCAGATTCAAGCTATTCTTCTGCCTTAACCACCAAACTTGGTGAAAATGTTGCATCTCTCTCTCTCTTTCTCTCTCTCTCTCTCACACACACACACACACACACACACACACACACACACACAGAGGTTATGGTGAAAATCTTCAAGCTAGAAAGGCGGAAAATACATGAAACTACAGAAGATATAAGATACATATTTCTAGAGCATCAATTTTGCTTAGTGGCATATAATTAAAATATTGATAGTGTTGTATCGAAATAAGTGCATATGTGATGGAGTAGAATGTACCAACTATGTGAATTTGTTAAGATAAATAAGAAGTTTTTGAAAATGGAATGTAAGATGATGACTTAAGATTTCCTGTCAGACCTCCAGAAGAACATCAGGTCTGGATAATGTTTGGTACTCCTATTCTCAGTAGATGTTATGACTAAAATTTGGATTCAGGGGATGACAACCTAATGTGTCTACTTTAAAATTCAATTTAAAACCTTTTTCTAAGTTTCATGTGATGATAATTTTAACTTGATTTTTAAATTTCTTTAGGAATTACAAAGTAGCGATTTAGTAGTTCAGTTATTTGCTCTGCATTTATAAGTCACAATTATTATATATTTTGACATTTGCCATTTAACAATCTATTTAAGAGATCACTTGGTATACAAAGATTTTCCTTATTCCTTTTCTATAACTGCATTATATTTTATTGTGGGAATGTACCATAGTTTATTGAGTCAGTTCTCCATTAAATTCATCAAACCATATCCACTTTTTGCTATTATAAATAATATCAAAGTGAATAACCTTGGCCATAAGTCATTAAAAATTTAACAATTTTCTTTTGGGAAATATTCCTAGAAATGATATGGCAGGATCAAAAGATTAATGTATATTTTAGAAGATAACAATGTGGCCCTCACATATTATATCATCTTGCCCATTATCCCAATAGTGTTTATAATATTATGGCTATATCAATAATACTAAGTGCTTAGCAAAATAATATAATATGCATACACTACCTTTGTTGTACTTTCTTTTGCTTTTTCTGAAATTAAAAATACCTTTTTAAATATTTTAAGTTATATTGTTTTCTACAAGGCAAAATTAGTTAAGCAATCAATCAGTTCTATTTTATTTCCATCTATTTCTGTTCCTGTACTCAAATCTACGTACAACTCTTGTCCTGAGGATATTCCTCACCATTTCCTGGAAAATCTCTTTGGTTTTGCTATGTACTAATCCCTGCTCCTTAGATCCTAAAACGTTTATTTTCTTGGTGGAATACGTCCTCCAGTTTCCTGAGGGTTCACAGAAGTTAAACAATTTTTGAGAGCCTGCACGCATAAAAATGTCTTTATTTTACCCTTACACTTTATTATATGTCAGGATTGTTATAGAATTCTAGATCAGAAATCAATCTTCTTGGAGATTGAAGGTTTGTCTTCAATTCCCTTTTTTCCCAAGATTGTTTTTGAGATGTCTGAGGCCATGCTGGTTCCTGTGCCTTTATTGGTTTGGAAGGATATGGTCAGACCAGGTGTTAGCCTAGTGAGGAACAGGAAACAGAATAGAGAATTGTAGGATTATGACATAGCAAGATGTTTTGTTTGTTTTTTTGAGATGGAGTTTCGCTCTTGTTACTCAAGCTGAAGTACAAAAGCATGCTCCCAGCTCACTGCAGTCCCTGCCTCCTGGATTCAAGTGATTCTCCTGCCTCAGCCTCCCGAGTACATGGGATCCCAGGCATACACCATCATGCCTGGCTAATTTTTGTTATTTTAGTAGAGATTAGGTTTCACCATGTTGGCCAGATTTGTCTCGAACTCCTAACCTCCAGTGATCCACCAGCCTTGGTCCCCCGCAAAGTGCTGGGATTACAGGTGTGAACCACCATGCCTGGCCCGTAGCAAAACTTCCCTCATATGGTTTAAGTTACTAATTATGGACTCTTGAGTACTCATATGGCTCTATCTTAGCCCAATATTGCAGCATCAGTGAGGCTGGACTTCTGAGCTCCTCTCACCAGATTACTCCTTAGTCCATGTGGGCCATCTTAACCACATAACTTGTAATGTACCTCTGTGAAGAGCCAGGGAAGCCATGTGGAGCAATGTTTGTTTACTTGTGTCCTTGTCTTGTATATACCTTTGCACTGCTTGTTTATTGGTTTGTTCAAGAGTTAAAATGAGAGTAGCCTTAAATCAACAGTCAACGTGCTTGCCAATCTCTGAAGCTGTATCAATTCTTTGTGACCTGGCTTTCATTAACTTTTCTTACCTCCAGCATTCTGAAATTACAAAGTATATCACCTTACCCTCCAGTCCCCCACATGGCCTATTTTGGCTTGAGAACTCATATTCTTTAGTTCTAGAAGACAGTCTTATAGTCATATATCATTTCTTTGATAATTTCTGCCCTTTCAGTTTTCTGTTCTTTCTGGAACTAATTTTAGCCATATGTTAGTCTTCCTAGTTTAATTCTATAATTCTTTTCTCATGTATTGTTCACAGGTTTTTTTTTATTCAACAGTTTTGGAGATTTTATTGAATTTATTTTTCAAACCTCCTATTAAAATTTTCAGTTCGGGTATCATGTTTTTCATTTTCTGATGCATTGTTTTTGTTCCTTGAGTTATTTTCTTATTTCCTGGATGCAACCTCATATCCTACTTTGAAATAATTACTTGGAGGATTTTCCAAAACATTTTCTTCTGTTGCCTGCCTTGTTTCTGTTTCCTATGAAAATGCCTTTTGTTTGTTCTTTCTCTTTCATGTTTTAGAACATTCCTTAATTATTTAGTTATTCTTGAGTAACTATCAAATTTAAGAGTAAGTGATTAAGAAGATGATTAGAAGCTAATCATCGATGTGACTTGATTGGTGAACTTACAGCAATACGATTGTGTAAAAACACAAAAAATATTCCAAAACCCACAAATATCATTATCTGCAGGCTTTTCTAGAGATGATCAGCTTCTCTAGAATAGAATACTCTCATCTTTTGCCTGGTGAGTATTCTGTTCTATCCATCTCTGTCCACATTCTTGGAGCTGAGTATAACAAAGAGACTTAGAGTTTTCAAATTGCGTGTGTAGATTCTCATTTATTCCTCCCATTACCAGAGCAATGTCTCATCCTTGACCTCTGCTTGTCTGGTGTTTCTGAGTCTTGAGATTTTCCAGTTAAACTTTTGTAGATAATATTCAGTTGGTGCAAAAGTAACTGTGGTTTTTGCCATTACTTTCAATGGCAAAAACTTCTCCTGTTTCATCTGAAGGTAGAGAAACACTTTATCATCTAGTTCAATGCATGTCGAGTAGAGAAGTGTGGTACCTGGATTGTACGATGGCTTTTTTTTTCAACAGATTTTCCAACAGATTTTCAAACAATCCCCCTGTTTTCAGCCCCTCACATCACTTTCTTCCATGATACTTGCCCCTAGTATCTGAGACTTCCTAGAATTCTGTGACTAGAAATTAGTTTATCTCTCTTTGGTATTTATTTCAAAGATTTTTAAGGTGATAGCAATCCCTGCTTTGCTAAGACAGATTCAACTCCACTTTCAATCCCTAATTAATTTAACTGTCTAGTCTACTTTAGACTATTGTCCTATTCTTGTTGGTTGTGTGTGTTTATACATTTTGAGTGAGAGGTTTGGGGACTGGAGACGATGCATGTACTTTTTACCATGTTAAACAATGAATTTGTCTTCACATTATTCAACTTTATTTCTCACCATTGAATCACATGTTCATCTACTTTTTACATATTTGATCAACAAATATTTATTGCATATACTGGTGCCAGAACTGTACAAGAATAGTCTGGATATGCTGTGATCTAAACAGATGTCATCCTTTTCTTCATGGCCTGTATAGTCTAATAAGAGATAGACCTTAGCCACATAATTTTACAATTAAAAGAAATAAAAAGAAATACCACCAAAAGTACTGGTGGTAACAGATAGTTTTCTTAATGAGGTGATTTGAGCTGAGATCTAAAAAATAAGTAGAAGTAAATCAGTTGAAAGTAAAGTAGTGGAGGTGGTAGAAAGTACTCCCAACCAGAAAAAAGCAAATGCAGAGAATTCACAATGCAAGAGGAAGAATGGCATGAGTAAGAATCTGAACAAAGCCTTCACCCAAGACAGTGAGGGAGATTCCTCTGTCAGATCAAGTAGGAGACCTAGGCAGGAATCAGATCATAGAAGATCCTGGACATGTGTTAAGAAATGTACTCTTTATTCTGCTGGCCTTTGGAAGGTTTTAAACAGTTACAAGATATGGTTGAGTTTACAAAAATAATTCCAGGTGCAGTATGGGGAATGAATTGAAAGGAAGCAAAAATTGATGCAGAGAAATAATGTATTGCAGTGGTCCATATGAAAGAAAATGGTAATGAGGATCAATGTATTGTCAGAAGATCAGAAGACATTGGATAAACCTAAGGGATTTTTAAAAAGCTATATTGTTAAAATTGACTGGTGAATCAATTATGACATATAGGGGGAAGTGGATAATCAAGATGATTCCTAGGTTTTAGATTTGCATAAAATAATAGTGGAGACATCTCTTGAGATAGGGAATATAGGGAAAGGCCAAGTTTTGGGGAAAATATTACAATTTCTTTTTTAAGGTAGTCTTACATGAGATATCAAGTAGGTAACTGAAATACAGTCTGGAACTCTGAAGAGAGTTCTATTCTAGATTGAATATCCAATTTTGTGTGCTATGTGGATAGTAATAAAAGCCATGGGCATGGATTCAATCACCTTCAAAGAGAGGAGAGAATGAGAAGAGCAAATACGTATACTCTTCTAGAAGAAAGGATCACCAGTTAAAAAAATTACAATTCAATAAAAATTAGCTCTATATAAGGATAAGCTCTATTTAAACTTCCAGCTCCTTCTATAGAACCTGGCACATAGTAGAGGCATATGTGATTGAACTGAACAACAACAAAAAGAGAAGGAAAATTCATTGTAAAGTTCTTTAAATTCATGATTCTCACTTAGTTTGCAAAACAGTATCATCATCAACCTTCTTTTCCTGTCTAAATCCTATCAGCTCTTCATTGTCATCAAATACAATTTTTCTTTTCTTTTTTTCTTTTTTTTTTTGAGATGAGGTCTCACTCTATCACCCAGGCTGGAGTGCAGTGACATGATCTTGGCTCACTTCATCCTCTGCCTCCTAGGCTTAAGCACTTCTTCCATCTCAGCCCCACCCCAAGTAGATAGGACTACAGGTGCAGGCCACCATGCCTGGCTAATTTTTGTATTTTTTGTAGAGACGCGATTTCTCCATGTTCCCCAGGCTGGTCTTGAACTCCTGAGCTCAGGCAATCCCAATGTGCTGGGATTACAGGCATGAGTCACCATGCCTAGCAATCAAATAGCATAATTACTGTAACATCCCCTGCTATATCATTTCTAAGAGATGGTTACTTTCTCTTTAAGACCGTAACACCTTATTAATATCTCCGTCATGACAGTATTTTCATTTTATTTTAGTAATTTATGTACAGGTCTTATCTTCTCTTCTATGACATAAGTTCCTTGAGGTTGTTTTGTACTTTGTGTTCTATACAACATCTGTCTAGCAACAGTGGCTTATGTGTCGTAGATGGCCAATACATGTTTATTTAATAGACCCATGAATGCATCATCATGCTCAGGTGTTACTCATGTAACAACCCATGTGCATCACTATTGCTGGGCTATGACAAGATTATTAACCTGGGACCTGGGATTTTGCAAATGAACTGTTACATGACTGATGCATGGTCTCTATGGTCACATTACACATAGCCTACTACGTTTCTTTACCTCCAAGAAAGTAGGCTCACCCACTTGTATTTCAAAATGGATTTATTCTTAAACACACCATAAGCCAACATAGATTTTTATTTTCTTTAAATTATCTAGCAACATGAGACGTAAGAGAGACATTTAGAGTTATTACATGTATTTGTGATATCCAGATATTCCAGATTGATTTTTTTCATCCTATTTTAAAGACATCCAAAGATGAAAGTTTCATAGCTTTCTGTAGGAGATTATATAACATTAATAATCTTTACATTTGGTAAATTCCTTATGTTGAAACCAATGTTTTTAATGTAGTTATCATCAGATTCATAATATATATTAAAAACTGTTTGTCAGCACCTTCCTGATGCTTTTCAATTATTTGAAGACAGTCATTATAATAAGTCATCCCTAGTTTACTTACCTGGAGAGCACATAACTCCAAATTTTCTCATTATGTGCACCTCCCTTTCTATCTTCTTATTTAATACATCCTCTGCTATTTCCAATTTTTAAATATCCTTCCTAATTTAAGGAATATTTTATTACAGTGCATTGAATAATTATCTAGCACCAGAATTATTTATAATTTTCTTTAAAAATTTCCAAGAATACTCAATAATTAACATCATTAATTTGTAAACTTTAAAAGGCAAAATTTTCTTTGCTGAAATGATTTGTTTTTGTTTTCTTTTTTTTTTTTTACTTATTTATTCCTACACTAACATATTAGGGCTATAGTATTTGTCTTATAAAAACATGTTTTGAATTTAAAAAGACCTCAAATAGCAAACCATAATGGAGATTAATGAAAATTATATTATTTTCCCATAGCTATCAGCAACTAGCTTGGACATAGATTATTGGATTTATAATTAGATACAATTTGACTTAATTAGTTGGCTATAGCTCTTAATTATGGTATACCTTTTCCCTTTATGGCTGCTGTAGCCATAGCTTAGGATAAACATTGATGATCCCACTTACAGTGGGACTAACTGTATCCCTTGGGTTATTTGTGTGAAAATGAGAATAGGATTTCAGAAGCGTGACAGAAAGTCTAGGCATGAAATACTGTTTGGCACAATTCCCTTCATTGCTTTTCAGAAATAGCAGTTAATTCCACAAAAAAGAAAAATAACCAGTGTTTATGTGTATTATCTTTTGGTGTGGTTTTCTACTGGGAGGAGTGTCCAGGGAAGATTCAGGCAAATATTTAAAACATTAATGAAGCCAGTTTTCACTAGAAATGTCCTAAGATCTCAAATATTAAAAATAAGAGTTACCTAAATTTTCCTTGCCGAATAAATTAAGTCGCACATATACTTGGAATCCCTTTGGGAATTCCATGATGATAAGTCAGCCATATCCTCAAAATTTACTCTTAAAAGGGCTACTAAGAAATAATGTAAGACATTTTGAAGGTAAAAAAGAGCAATGTTGTGTGATGTTCCCTATGAATAAAGTTGACGTGATGCCATTTTCAATGAAAAAAATTTTCAAAGGTGTCAGAGAAGAATGGCCTTTAGCCCCTACATGTTAGATATGGGCGCACAGACTCTCAATGCCACAAAATATTTTGGTGTTGGAAATATAAAATATGCACGTAAAATATATGGTAATCCGGTCCTCTCCTTAGTCCAAATCGTTCTTAGTCCATTTCATAATAGCCAATTACAGGTTACTCAAGGGACATGGATCATGCAAATCAGCTCATATTTCACTGAGTGACTGTTTCTCATGTGTTTTGAGCTATTATCTTCATCACAGTGCAGCACATGAATCCAACTCATCTGTACTATAATTGCTATAAATCAAGCATTCCTTTGTCATTATTTATTGCCAACTATAAAGAGTTTTAATAATATTTAGAGGGCACTGCAATAAAAGCAATCATTTATTGTGTCTGCTTATAGGGTCACTTAAGGTTTTCAACAAAAGCCAATGTCATTTCCTAATCTTTTAATATTCATAAGGTAACAACACTTGCAAATGGTACATTATAATTTATAAACATTTCCTATCCAGAAACATAAAAGCATCATTATAATTCCTCCCAGAAAAAGCAGTAAGATTCTGCGGGGCAACCTGAGGTACTAAAGCCCTGTGTTCTAAACCTAGTCTTGTTTCTGCTTTTTTGTGTGCTGTTGATCATGCCACTTAAACTCAATTCTCAACTATAAATTACAGAGGGTTTGTCAGAGTTCTTCTGCAAGGGAGGCTCTGCATTATTATTTGGAAAGATGGTTGTGTTTTTCCTTTCTGAACTTCAGTAATAATCGAAGTGGCATGGTATGGCAGGTAGACAGCTTGGGATGAAAAAGCACAAATACCTAGGTTCAAGTTCTATTTCCATCAATTACTACATGTGTGACCTTTAACAAATGAGTTAATTTCTATAAGCATCTGTCATCTCTCATGTGAAATGGGGATAATGCTTTGTCTTCCTATGCAAGGAATCTCTGCAAGGATTATCTGAAAACCACTTGTGAGGTATAAAGCAATTCAATGATTAGCTGAACACACAACCTCCTTGGGGAAAAGGTAGAGATAATTTTCTCCTAGAACACTCTTTGTAAAATTATGTTTTACAAAGATGAAGAAATATATTGCTTTGTAATTATCTAGAAGAATCATAGAATCTCAGGTACTTATATCAACTGCATGTATTACTGCTAAATTTTCTCTACCACATTCCAGTCTTTGCTTGGGCATTTCCAATGATGTGCAAATAATGGCCCCTGACAGTAGCATACTAAATTTGATAGCTCTAATTTAGTGCTAAAATATGTCTTATTCTGCGACAGTCTCAACAAGCCCATCTTTTCTTTATCAGTACCAATGACATTTCAAGACAAGTGCTATGTCCTCTCTGAGGTTTGTCTTTTTCAAATGTAATATTTCCAATTCCTTCAACGATAATTTATGAAACATGATCTCAAGTTATCAGTATATCTGGGTCAATGTATTTCAAATAATAATTCAATTTGATTACACTGAATTTAACTCTATGAAAAATATTGAATACCTATAAAGTGCCAGAGACGTGTTATGTTCCAGAGATACAAAACTGAATAAGGCATGAGTGCCCTCAAGGATATCCTACTCTAGCCAAGCCAACTTTCACATTTATAATCACTTATAGTACCACACAGTCGACTGCAATGTATTGGACACATGCTGTATGCCAAACTCTTTGCCAGGGGCTGAGACTCCAGCAGTGAATGAGGCAGGAATGGTTTCTGCCTTCGTAAGGCTCTCATTTTTGTGAGGAAAAAAGCAGACTCATTTGTGAACAAGTGTATTAGGTGGATGCTATGGTCTGAATGTTTGTAACCCCCCATCCCAGAAGAACTCATAGGTTGAAACCTAATCACCAATGTGTTGGTATTAGGAGGTGGGGCCTTTGGGAGGTGATTAGGTCGTAAGAGCACAGACATAATGAATGAAATTAGTGCCCTTATATAACAGGCCCCAGAGAACTGCCTTGCCTTTTCTGCCATGTAATGTTACACTGACAAGACAGCTGTCTGGAAGGTGGGCCCTCACCAGACCCCAAATATTCAGACACCTTGATTTTGAACTTCCCAGGCTCCAGAACCATGAGAAATAAATGTCTGTTGTTTATAAGCCACCCAGCTTATGATATTTCGTTAAAGCAGCCTGAACAGACTAAGACAGTAGGCAATGAAAAATAATGTTTCAGAAAGAAGAAAGAACATTGTGTCCATGAAAGCAGGGACCCTTTCTATCTTGTTTGCTGTTGCATTTTGAGTACCTGATGAAGTACCTAGAATACAGTATATATTCAATAGATATCTTGTATAGTGAAAGAAACAGCAAGCTAGTAAGAATTCCTAGAGCATGTGACATCAGAAGGAAGTGAGGCTAGGTAAATAGAAAGGGATCTGTGGCAGATATTGTGAGAGTCTTGCCTGTATCTCTTTAGTATATGCAGGTCCAAATTCCACACATCACCATTTCTCTTTTTTAGCCTGAGGACTTTAACAGGCAAATTAACACTGAAGCCACTTTACCTGCCTCTGAACCTGGCCAGAGGTGCTGCCTACTTACCCCAACAGCAGTCTTCAGCTGAAGCCTGCTGAGAGTTGTTTAAGAAATACCCCAGCTCCCTTGCCCCTCTGGTGGGACAATTCTATGGTATAGGCTCCACAACAGCTACGAGTTTTCCTCAGTGGAATAATCTTCAGTTACCTTCAGTGGTAACTACCTTAATAAGATACTGACTTATTATATATCTCATTTGCACTCTTCTCTATCAGTGCTTCCTTTATTGACCAAATAAACTTATTTCAGAGTCTATTTCTTATTCTTATTTCAGATTAAAATTCTTCGGAGTCTATTTCTGGAAAACCCATTCTGGAACCATATAATGAAAGTTCTTTTAAGCCATGTTAAAGTGGCTAAAGTCTCTCAAAGTACAATGTGTTAGTGCTGTATTAGCAATATAACTAAAATATTAAGAGAACCTTTTCTATACCATTTTCAGAAGTCTTATTTAGCCTAGGCTGGCCTCTGGATGGATTCTCACTCCCTGTCCCCTCTAGAAGCACATGCTAGAAACAAGAAAGGGAATAAAAATTCCACCTCTAGCATCCTTCTTTGCATATGCTTTATATTCCCAACTGGATAAATCTATCTTCATATAGACCTCTGCAGGGGTTTGGGAGTAACAAAGACATGGGCAACATTCTGACTTCCTGGAGAGTTCTAGCTTGATGGCCAACACATCCTGAGCACTCTGAAGGTACTTAGAGCTTGTTCTGGGACTCCTCAACATGGAATACCAGCCACAGGGACACACAGGCTCCTATGGACATCAGTGACTCTGAAGGAGGACTGGTCCAGACACACTGACAGACCTTGCCTAACTGTTCTGAACATCCTAACAGGCCTGTCACAATTGCAGCCCCCAACATACCAGCTCTCGCAGATACATCCTTCCAGAGCTTCCACCCTGATAGGAAACAGGCTACAGTGGACTGTGGATCACCCAGTCCCATCGATCAGTCCCAGGACTTCACGCATCCTATAGAGGTCGGAACAAGGATCATGTGCAGGGCCCAACATGTTATCTTCTATCTAGCCATATGATATGCTTTTGTCTTATAAAACCCTGGCTTTATAAGGATCAACAGAATATTATTTCCAAGTTATAGCTCCAGACAATGAACGTGCAAGCATCAATGTTTATGCGGCCATCACCCACTCTTAATTTATAATTAATGGCAATAACATGAGCCCATTTGATTATGATTACTGATGAAAATTATATATGTATCTTAGTATTTATTTATTCTTTCTAAATTTAATTTCATCATGTAAACAAGGTATAGTATTAAACACATTCTTTTATTTTTAACTTAATAATCACACATAAATGGATATATAAGAATTTTCATTGCTTCTAAGACTGTCATAGACTTCTTAACAAAATTAGCTTTTACTTTCTGATGTTCTCTCAAAATACGATTATTGAATATCTTAAGTGTTTTATATATAAGAACAACATTTTTCACCTACTGAAAATGAAATATTTGGATATATAGGAATACTTATCCTAATGTGCTAAAAAAGAGTTATGCAATATTGGGTACAGCTGTAAGATATAATTTTCACCAAAGCATTGACACATATTTACAATTTTATAATAGATAGCCCTACCCGGGGTTTGAATGAAACACGATTTTTACACACATACACTAAGATGCCAATTCTACATTTATAAATTTATACTAACATTTATAAAGATATATGCAATGATTTGGCTACAAGGAAGTTTATAATATTCATGGTTATAGTGTCAAAAAGTTGGGAAAAGTATAAATATTTAGGGATCACAGAACTGATAAAATTAGTGCTCTATATGAACATTCTCTTCAGCCATTAACAATGATATATATATTAATATTTATTAATATTAGAGAACAAATTACTGTTTATTTCTTGAAAACCAGTTTTAAGAAAGAATATTAAGTGGCTTTCAATTTTTATAATATAAAATTATGTAGCTATATAGATAGGATATAAAGATGGACATCAAATGTGTAATGCTTCTTATCATTATGTGGTGGAAGTTACGAGTGCTTAAAAACATTTCTGTAATCTTTATTTTTCACTTTATTATAATGAAGGTTACACTAGAAAACTAGCTAAGGAACAGACTAAAAGGGGTCTTTAATGCCAAATGAAGGAGTTTATCCTAGAGGGAATGGGAAAATATGCCAGGTTTTTAAAGCAGGGAGGCAAATTGGTCAAATGAATAGCTCAGAAAATATTATCTTAACTGTTGAAACTCAAGTTTCTCCTGTGTAAGAAACTTGGGTGTGTGTGCGTTCGCATAATAGAAAATTTTAATACGCAATCTGAAAGTGGTAGATGAAGGTCCTGAAGATGTAGCCTAGAAAAAAAAAATAAGCAAAATGGAAGCAAAACCATGCTGCAAAAGAAGTTATCAGGCATGTAAAGGAGATGGAAATCATAGAAGAAGGAGGAACAGTGAGTTTAGAGAAGAGAGAGAGAGAGAGAGAGAGAAAGCAACAGATAGAAGGAATGAGAGGTAATAATTGGAGAATATGGCAGAAAGCCAGGACTGCATAAAAACATGACCAGTGAGAAGTTTCCACTGGTGGTGAGCCTGAATTGTAATTTTAAGTACAAGAATATCTAATGTTGCATGCTTAGGTGTTTGCAACGCTGTGATATTATCCCAATCTGTCACCCCGTACTTTTGGCAGAGTCCAGTAGTCCATACAACTTGGTATGGAGATGTTTAAAGAATAAAGTACTGGAGCCATAAAGGGAGACAGGTCTGATTCAGACAGACCCGAATCATTACTCCATTTCTTAATTTGTAGGAGAGGCTAGAAAAATCACTTAATGAACTGCAGGGTTCTGAGTTAACATTTAATAATTGCTTAAAAGCTGTTAGCAAATATTATTTATTAACTGCTATGTGTCAGGCAGTATTCCAAAGTATTTATAGGTATTTACTTCTTTAATCCTCATGATAACTCTGTTAAGCTGTAAACTGTTTTGTTTATAACCACAATGTGCCTCTTGTGAGAAAACTGAGGTACGTTGCAGTTAAATAACTTGTTTGAGGTCACACAGCTTGAAAGTGAGGGATCTGTGATTTAAAGCAAGTACTCTAGTTCTAGAACATGTACTTCACCCATCCGGGTTATACCATCCCTCAGAGGTTGACTACAAGTTCGGAAGTACTAAACAAGATAATATATGTTAACGCCAAGCACTGTAATTGGCACAGAAAATTTTAGTTGTATCTCTTTTTTCTTCAATTCACTCTATATTTATAAAACTTGCTTGCAAAATGATCAAAACAGATTTTGTCAAGGGTCTTAAAATCTAGACACAATATTCCTTCCTAATTTTCTTGACCATACAATTAAGAATTCCATGAAACAAAGAAATGAGGTTAGATGTGTTTTATTCTCTCGTAGTAAACGCTAGTCATTTTTCTATTCCATTCTAGGATTTTATTTAAGATGGAGAGCAAGCTCATTTGTCTGTGGCCTCGAGTTTTAATCTGTGCATTTATCAAAGCAGAGTAACATACCTTATTTCATTTGTTCTCCACGGCAAGATCAACAAGAGAAACATTCTTTATTTCTGTGAATGAGGAACTGAGACTCAGTGAAGTAAATGCTTTGATGAAGACCATCTTTCTAATAAGGCAAGGAATTATGTTAAAAGTAGGCATACTTGGTTCCAGTTCAAGATTTAAGTGTCAGAATCAATATTTAATTTTTTAATTTTTAAAATTTTTTCATGGTCAGCTAGTAACAAATATAGAGAGATGGAGACAAAATATAATATGCAATCAAACGTTTTTGCTGTAGCTATGCAGTATATATATATACAGCAATAAATATGCAAATTTTTAAAAATAACATTAAAGACAAGTAGTTTTAGATTACTTTTATCTATTTATATTGATATCACTGCTTCCATTCATTAGGGTAAATAAACAAAAAAAATTGCATTTATAATTTCCCACATATAATTTCTATAGACAAAAGAGCTGAATCTTAAAGCAGAAGGAATGTGGAAGGAAAAAATCAAAGGCCTGGACAATTCAATTAAATATACATTTTAATGACAGTAATCTTCTCCCTTTAACCTCTAGCATGTCTGTTCACCTGAAATCTGAAAAAACTTAAAATTATACGTAAGTATAGTTAAAATTGTGAACAAATCTCTGTAACAAATAGACTTTCACTGTCTACGGAGTCACGTAATAGCTGACAAATAGGTTCTTTTAGGCTCTATCTTAACTGGTACTTGAACTTTTACCTTAAGCTGATTTGGCTTCTATAATCCTCCCTGTTTTATCAACTGAAATGGTCAACTCTCTTAAAGCTTACCATATCATGGATGTATTTCATATGTTTATGTTTCTGCTTTTTGGACATTGTCCCCAACTGATTGAGGCATTGACTGTAAGATTTGTAACAAATAAATTAGCTCTGAACTCTTCATGTAACAAGATGTCTAGTTTCTTCAATTGCAAAATCCACTTAATTTCATTAAACCCAGCTCACAAATTCTACAGCTTAACAACCAACTAACCAACCAGAGTATAGTACTTATATATAAAATTATCTTCTTATAGCAGATGTTGGTAGTTAGAGGATAGTCTTCCATAATCTCTGAAAATTAAATATTCATTTTACCCAAATTGCGAAATAACTGATGTAAGATAAGGGGAAAAATAATGGTGACATCTATTCCTTTGCCTTCTCAAGCATTTTTAGCTGGTAAATGGCTTATGTTTATGTACAAGGATGCCATAGATCAGATAGCCATTAACTGCCTCCAAGATCATTACTGCTTCCTCCCTTCTTCAGCTGGACCACCTGTCTTCCTTGCTCAGGGCAGTTGGTCCTGCTTTCCATTCCTTTCTTTTGTCAAGCTAAATGACAGCTTCTTCGATTTTCCTCACCACAGAAGCATCTATCATTGCATCCATTATCTATTCTGACATATTTACACACTGTGTGTGCTCAGCTGATTGGGACTCTGTCCACAGTTCACAAGGCACCTGCCCTCCAACCTACAGTTGTATATTGTGGTGAAATATCAGGCTAAGTCAGTGAGAAGTACTTGCTAAATTTGTTAAAATGACATGTATAATTGTACACACAAGAGTAAGCTGGACGCTAGGGAAACTTTAGACACTTGGGCTATGAATTTACTAACCACCCACTCTCTAAGAATTAGTTAATCCATTCAATTCACCTCAGTCTGGAAAAAAACAATGGGCTATTGATTTTTTTTTTAAAAAATGTGTGGAAGGAAAACTTTCAGCTAATTTGATATATCTACTGAATTAAAACATTCTCAATTTAGTAAAATAGCATTATGTTTTAAGTTATTAAAAATCATCTGTGGAAAGTACATAGTTCACATACATGTTTACACATTTATCATATACTTATTTTATTTTATTTATTTATATATTTTATATTTATTATATACTTATATATCATTTATGACAGTCCTTCATTTGAAAAAATTGTTTCATTTTATGGTTGTGGAAATTCTAATTTCAAAAAATGCATTAAAGTTGTATAAACCTAATCATTTTATTTCTCGAATTTCAAGTTCAATCACAAAAATTAAACTTTGATATACCTTATTTTTTTAAATGGTCAAAAAATAGCACATCTCATTTTAATTCCAAAGTAGAATTAGGTAAATTTTCCAAAATACGCCTTCTAATGCTTTTCATGTATTTTCTATATATTTTTCAATTAGTAAACTTCATATAAACAAAAATAGAATGGCTTACCAAACAATTCTTGCCCATCAAATAGAAACCTATCTGAATGACTAAATAATCCAATGAAACCTGTAGTGAGTCTCCTGAATGAAGCGTATTTATTTTTCTCAAGTCCATTTTATATTCTGCACTCACTAACATTTGTAATACATTACTTCCCCATGCACCAATAATTTAATGATACCTTATTCTTTGCTTGAAAAGCAAAAGAAATATTATCAGGCAGTATTACAATAAGCTAAACCAATTACCTTCTACAATGATTTTAATGCAGGCAAAATATGAGAGTCATCATTCTAGTACAGTAAGATATATTAAGAGAAGAATTCAAAGCAGTAAACTGGACTTCTTATATGCTACATAGCTTCCTATTGAGATTCAATTAGTATTTTGAAAGTTTTTACCTTATACTGTACAATTTTTAAATGTCATATTCTAGTAGATTTTGTGTAAAGGAACTAATACTATCTCATAGGCCATTTGGTTGTAGCGTTCATATATACATGTTCAAATTCAAGGCATACATTGCAAATGCTATTGCTAAAAGTAACAGGCTCACCAAATAGTATTAAAAATTGTTCCCATGTCCATAATTCAAAAGAAGTGAAGAAAAAGTTAAACTAGTATGAATCTGAGACCTTCAGATAAATTCTGAATCTCAAATTATTAATTTGCTATGCAAAGGCTTGCTAATGGGTTATACATTATTTCTTTTAAGAACATAAATGGATATTTTAAATCAGATACTTACTTTTTTCCCTCAAGGATAAGAGTAGGCCCTGTCCTTAAATTCTGTGCACAAAGAGCCACTACCATAGAATGATTATTTTCTCTTGGCATGGACTCATGTGTTAGCATTAGGTGCCTTATTTTATCTGAAGAATAAGAGTGTTAAAGCATGTATTTCTTCTCCAACCGCTTTTATCTCTTCTCCTTCAGTAGAGTTAGCATCTTTTGTTTCTTACTGTAATTTCTAGACTGAATACCATTTTGTTGGAAAAATTTCAAAGAACCATTAAAAGACTTCTTTAAATAAATAAAACAATCTCTTAATAATGACCTTTCTTTGCTACCCATGTGTTTGCTTAACTATGTACTCTGAGTGCTGCAGACTACATAAAACATGGTAGGTCGGTTAGAAAGAAGAATGCATCAGTGTGCCACCACACAGAGTGAAGTATGCTATTATTAGCTTAATTATCACCCCCTCATAAGAAAATAAGAAATGCCTCCAACTTAACATTTGAGAGAGATTCATTTTTAGTTACAAAATAATAAGGCCCTTAAATTTTTTGGCCTGTTGATCATTCTTGCTAATGGGCATGAATGCTATTTTCTGTATTTTTACAACTGTTATTGGATAGCCTCACACTGACCAGAAATCATTGCTCTTGGGAAAGATAATGTTGTATAGCATCAAATGCAGAAGGGTAGATGATAAAATCTCACTCCCAGATGGAATGTGGCATTGTGATCTCAAAGGAGAAGATGTGAGTTAGACACTTTAGGCATACTTTGCATTATCATGAAGATTTGTTTTCATTATGTGCATTTTTATGTGCATTGTCTCATTTATTTGACACAAGGATTTCATGAAATAAATACTTCTATTAATCCATTTTTATATGAGGAAACTGAGAAATTAAATTATGACTTGTATGAAATCATGTACTCATGATTTCAAAGTCAGTGCTCCAAATTTCATTTTGCCCCATTCTCCTCCCCTATATATGGCAAGCAAATCAGGACATGAACTACAGTACCAGCAATATACAATATACGTAGTTGTTAAGATCACAGGCTATGGTGCCAGGCTTCCTAGGTTCATATTCTACCTCTGCTAATTATATTACCAGTACTAACCTTCACCTTGCTTTAGGCAACATAACAATCCCTGCCATATAGGATTATGGCAAAGATTAATGAGGTGGCAAGTGCAAAGTACTAAGAACACTCCTGGCATATAGGATGTTCTCAGTAAACCAGGTTGTTACACATACATTCATCCCCTAATCATTTATCAACCTCTCTTTGCAAAGTACTTGCAGATTGGTAAAATGAGTAACAGTCCATGTTCTCAAAGATACTAGAATCTAGTAGAGAGACTTACACATCCACTAGATAAATGTTAATAGTGACTGTAAATCCATTGCTAAAGGAGAATGAAGAACAGATTACAACATGCTTCATAAATGAGGAAGTGTGTTTAGCCATAACTTGGAAGAATGGTTAGATCTTAGACTGAGGAAAGGTGGCTGAAAGTAATTTTTTGACACAGGTAGATAAAACAGTAGGACAATCTCAAAAGTCTCTTTTAGGAAGTTAGGGTCTTTCACTCTTCTGGAGTAGGTTCACTGCCCATTCTGTGGATGAACACACAAAACATCCTTCTAGACACACACACGCAAAAACTAGTTACAAAAGAAAACTCTTTTCTTAAAAGAAAATTGAGGTCAGGCATTTCAACACCCTTGTCTCCCACATATAACAGTTTATACATATATTTTTTAATGAAACAATGCAACTAAGATTTCATTTTGTAATAAGGGGAGGAAGAAAACCAACAGCTACAATCTGCAATTCGCTTGCCAGGAATTTTGTTAGAAGAGGCCTGGTCTTATCTAGAGGATAGAGTCTGAATGTCATGAATCTTTGTCATCTATCTGTCTTCAGAATATCTGTCTCTACCCCTCCTCCTGGCCCCTTTTCTCGCTGTAGCTTGTCTTTTGGTTCCACAATCTAGGGAAGATAATAGATAGCCAGATTTTATTGGTCCCAACCACATCACCCTCCCCACAAACCAGCAGCTCACTCACTCTTCTATTTTTTACATTGGCCAGATTAGAAACTCGTGTAATCATCATCATTTTCCCCTAGCTTGTCTCACAGAGCTAGGCTTTGAGAATAATATTTCATAATGTCACAAAGACTGGAGGATTCAACCCCTACAACTTTACCACTAGACTTTCAATTATTTTGCAATTGGTCTCTGTGTTTTCTGTCCATTTCTCTTACAATAAATCCTAAGTGTTTTTCAACTAAAAAAAAAAAAAAATCTAAAGAAAAACATGTCCTGTGCTGAAACATTTTCACAGTCTTCCTAATCTCCACGGAATGAGGTTTATATTCGGCCTACCATTCAGGACTTTCTTGAACCAGATCCCAGCCTGCTTGTCTCTCACTCTTGTCCTTTTACTGAGACTTCAACTTAAAAACAAAATAAAGTGATCATTCTGTTGAATAGATTCCTTCTCTTAAATGCCTACTCACTCAAAAGTCTTTCTATTGAAATTCTACACATTTTTGAGAACCATCCTTAATAACTACATCTCTGAATCTCACCAGGAATCCCTTTCTCTAAATCATCGTATTGCTTCATATGTACCTTTGAGGGGCATTTGGCACATCCCATTCTAAATTGTGTTATAATCATGTATGCAACATTCTCAGTTAGGAGTCACTTATATTTTTTTAAATGTGCTTTTTTGTTGTTGTTGTTTGTTTGTTTTCCCTACCCTTCTACAGTGGTCATCTTAGTGTCTTAAATAAAAAGCTGGATAGATACACATTAACTGAGTGAGGGAACAATGACACAACCATAGAGAGTGCAAGGATAAGGATAAGAAACAGAGATTTTCAATTGGTAGAAACTAGATTTCCAATAGTTTCGCTTGCTTAGCAGTGACCTGAACTCACACACTTCTGTTAATTTCATACAAAGACTGCTGTTCTGTGTAATAGGAATGGATTAAGAAGACAAGCTTTTGTTAAAGCAGGGAAATACAGAAAACAGCACTGACATTAGTTCCTTGAGAATAGTTCTTGAATGTTTTTGATATATAACTCAACATCATTACAGTTATCTATCAAGATAAAAATAAATTTTTCCTGTTGAAGTATTTCCAAATGTATAATGTAAGATTGTCTTAGTAGTAGACTGCGAAGGACACAAAGTTTTAACAAGGTGTAAAAACAAGTGTTAAGATCTTTTTAAAATTTTACAGCTTATAATGAATGCTTCTTGCCTACCTAGGGAGAAGCCCCTGTAATTATGTGTAGCAATTTGTTAAGGCTTATTGTTAGAGATAAAAGGTTTTGCAGATTCAAGTGCTTCCAGGTTCTACAGATTATAACATTTCAGAGTCACCTTTGAATGTGCTGTCTAAATTTGCAAAAAATAGTACAGGAATCATACCATTCTTGGACTGGCAAATATTCATTCTTTGTATGATGCTATGCCACACACCTATTGAATTCTAAGGTTCCTGAAGAGAAGGGATAAAACATTTGGAATCATATAATTTCATTCCATTTTAACTGTTATTTTTCTTTTTTATTTCTATCAACAAGTATGAGCTTCAATTAACTGTTTTGAGAGGTAAGCATCACTTGGAATTTAAATCAAAGCCAACCTTAATGAACTAACCCAACTCTGGATGAAAATGCCTCAATTCATATCAACTCTCCAACCTGATTATGCATGTATGCTATTTGCAGAGATGAAATTCGATTGGCTTCCACATTGAACACTGTGTTGGAAGTTAGTATTACAACCGCTGATATCTCAGATGACTTAAGGCATTAGTTTGCTTTGATAAAGTAAACGAGACTCGACGCAAAGATCATTAACACAAACAACTTTTTGCTAACAAGGTTTGCAGGTCATTTAGTTATTCATTATACACTCACTGGATTCAGGTCTCACATTTTGAAAGATAAAGGGAGTTGTGCTTTAGAACAAAAGGGCAAAGAAATTCCTGCTTTTTCCCAGGTGAATTGCCTAAATCATGACCTACAATATCTTGCCTGATCGGGCCCCTATCTCCCTGTTAAACCTCATCTTGATCACTCTCCTTCTTCTTTACTCTGTTCCAGTCACTTTGGCATGCAGATCTCTTTTTCTGCTCAGTCTTTGCACTGAGCTCCTCTCATTCTTATCCTGTAGGTTTGCCCTGTGCCAGACTGTAGCCACTAGCCACATGTGCTGTTGAGCACTTAAAATGTGGCCAGTGTGAATTAAGCTGCGCCGTGTTAAATACACGCTGGGTTTTGAAAATTTAATATCTACAAAATAGAATGACCTCATTGATATTTTTTCATATTGGCTTCTTGTGGAAGTGATAATATTTTGGGTTAAATAAAATATATTATTAAATTAATTTTACCTGCTTCTTTTTAGTTTTTTAGAATATGGCCACTAAAAATTTGAAATTACATATGTGACTTAGATCTGTGGCTTGCATTATATTTCTAATGGATAACGCTGCACTGTATATTAACTCATATGTCACCTTAGAGAGTTAAATTTGTCAGAAGGCATTTGTTTATTTTCTCCATTTTATGCATTGCTATATCCTCACCACCTAGATGCATGTCAGGCAAAAAATAAATATTTGTGGAATGAACGAATACATTATACATACAGTGATTGAGAGTTTGGGATCTGGAATCCTGCTGGGATTTCAATCTCAGTTCTCCTATTTATTAACTGTAACAGCTTGAACAATGGACTTATTCTTTCACAGAGTGGTTTTGAAGATTAAATAAATTCTGACATCAAAGGGCTTAAATCAGTGCCTGATATATAGTAGTACTGAATACATATTAGCTATGGATAAGTATTAGTGTTCCATTCTGTAGCTAGGAATGTAAGACACAATTAAGATAATTATTTGTTTACTGAAATGTTAAAATGGAAGAGCTGTGATTTAACTCCAGAACTACTTGACTCTGAGATTTATTTTCTGTCTGTTAAGCAAATGTAAATCAATATTTGACGTAGATAAAAATCTGAAGTCAATTTAATGTTATTTCCATAATATTAAAAATAGATATATGAATCACATCTGGACATCCTGAAAGATATCAGACTTTATACTCTAAATTAAATATAATCGGCTAAAAACGTGGCATATGATAACAAATATTATATTAGCTAATACTTAGTTTATCAGCAGCAGGCACTCTTCCTACATTACATATATTAACATATTCAGTTCTCACTCCAGCTCTGAAAATAGACACTATCTATCATTATTTCTATTTTCCAGATGAGGAAACTGAGGTACAGAGAGGCCAAGCACATTGCAAAGGTCACACAGCTAGGAGAGGAAGGAGGTGGAATTCTCACTCAGCTGATGTGCCCTCAGTGCCTGCGCTCTCCTGTTGTCTGCTGAACTGCATTCTGCTTTCCCATTTTATGACTGTGGAACAGTAAAAGATGGGCGAGCATTCAGTCTTGTAGTTGCTGTGATTAACTCAGAGATAGGAACTGACTTCTGGTATTTATCAATAATAGTACCTTTCTAAGAAAAATTGTTTTTCTATCTCAAAAAGTGGAATGGACTGTCTCAAGGTAAATTTTCCTTCCAGAGGACATC
The DNA here is from genome assembly GCF_000951045.1 of Mandrillus leucophaeus. Taxonomy (NCBI): domain Eukaryota; kingdom Metazoa; phylum Chordata; class Mammalia; order Primates; family Cercopithecidae; genus Mandrillus; species Mandrillus leucophaeus. The sequence goes on along the minus strand of NW_012108186.1, from coordinate 1,350,106 downwards.
TTTGTAATCCATGTAAGCCTTGGTTAGCCCATCAAAACCTCTGCTGTCTGAGGAGTGTTTCTCCTTAATTGGACTTAAAGTAAGAATAAATTATCCTACATATCATAACACATCAGGCCCAATCAAGCTCAGAAAATGACTATTTACTTCTCTCTTTAGAAGCCCAGCACAATAGATCCTATGCTGATGACACTTTCAATATTTAAATTAAACTAGACCAAGTTTATGATTGAAGAAGCCATCATCTTTCATTAGAATGGGAAAATAAATTTTCAGTGTTAGGCTACTAACATGTTTGAATGGCTCAATTCATTTTCTATCAGGTCACGGCCAATATCCACCACAGAGCAGCCTT
>NW_012108186.1:1343096-1347631 GCF_000951045.1 Mandrillus leucophaeus | reverse complement strand
GAATACATTATACATACAGTGATTGAGAGTTTGGGATCTGGAATCCTGCTGGGATTTCAATCTCAGTTCTCCTATTTATTAACTGTAACAGCTTGAACAATGGACTTATTCTTTCACAGAGTGGTTTTGAAGATTAAATAAATTCTGACATCCAAAGGGCTTAAATCAGTGCCTGATATATAGTAGTACTGAATACATATTAGCTATGGATAAGTATTAGTGTTCCATTCTGTAGCTAGGAATGTAAGACACAATTAAGATAATTATTTGTTTACTGAAATGTTAAAATGGAAGAGCTGTGATTTAACTCCAGAACTATTTGACTCTGAGATTTATTTTCTGTCTGTTAAGCAAATGTAAATCAATATTTGACGTAGATAAAAATCTGAAGTCAATTTAATGTTATTTCCATAATATTAAAAATAGATACATGAATCACATCTGGACATCCTGAAAGATATCAGACTTTATACTCTAAATTAAATATAATCGGCTAAAAACGTGGCATATGATAACAAATATTATATTAGCTAATACTTAGTTTATCAGCAGCAGGCACTCTTCCTACATTACATATATTAACATATTCAGTTCTCACTCCAGCTCTGAAAATAGACACTATCTATCATTATTTCTATTTTCCAGATGAGGAAACTGAGGTACAGAGAGGCCAAGCACATTGCAAAGGTCACACAGCTAGGAGAGGAAGGAGGTGGAATTCTCACTCAGCTGATGTGCCCTCAGTGCCTGCGCTCTCCTGTTGTCTGCTGAACTGCATTCTGCTTTCCCATTTTATGACTGTGGAACAGTAAAAGATGGGCGAGCATTCAGTCTTGTAGTTGCTGTGATTAACTCAGAGATAGGAACTGACTTCTGGTATTTATCAATAATAGTACCTTTCTAAGAAAAATTGTTTTTCTATCTCAAAAAGTGGAATGGACTGTCTCAAAGTAAATTTTCCTTCCAGAGGACATCTTTGTAATCCATGTAAGCCTTGGTTAGCCCATCAAAACCTCTGCTGTCTGAGGAGTGTTTCTCCTTAATTGGACTTAAAGCAAGAATAAATTATCCTACATATCATAACACATCAGGCCCAATCAAGCTCAGAAAATGACTATTTACTTCTCTCTTTAGAAGCCCAGCACAATAGATCCTATGCTGATGACACTTTCAATATTTAAATTAAACTAGACCAAGTTTATGATTGAAGAAGCCATCATCTTTCATTAGAATGGGAAAATAAATTTTCAGTGTTAGGCTACTAACATGTTTGAATGGCTCAATTCATTTTCTATCAGGTCACGGCCAATATCCACCACAGAGCAGCCTTGTTGAAAACAATCCTCTTAAAGAATCTACTTTGTCTTGATGACAAAGAGGTGTGTTCTTCCCCTGACAAGAAATGAGAAAAAAAAATAAAATAAAACAACCTAAATCCTCTAAATGTTTTTACATTTCAGTGATTTGGTCTTGTAACATTCTCCCCTGTGTGAAAGGGAAAAAGGATAAGGGAAAGGACAGATCATTATCAGCGAGCACTCTCCTGCATGTGGCAGAAGCAACTGAAACCTGGAGGAACCAGCAGCCAGAGGCAGCCTGGAGCAGAGGGAGACGAGAGTCCGAAAGGCCAGGCTCTGCTTCAGCAATGCCATCTACCACCTCTGTGTATTTGAGCATCTCACAAACCTTTTCCAAGTAATTATTTATAAAATGAGATAGATGGTTTGATTAGATCACAAGATCATTTTTCACCTGTATAAGATATTTTACACAAAATCTGGACATATGTCAGACAATTGGGGGAATTCCAATGTCCAGTATTTTGTTAGAATGTGGAAGTCAGAAGGAGGACTCCCTTCCACAGAACTTGGAGATAAGAAACATAGTGATGTCTGGTAGATAAAGTAGCAAAATCCACACATTATGGCTGTGGTCAGTCATCAGAGAAAGTTAACAGGGGAAATGCATGTGACTCTGTGTCCGAAGGGCTTGGGAACATTGGAAACTCAGAAGTACAGAAATGGAATATGAAGATGCCTAAGTATCCTGAGATCTAAACACAAAAATTGATATTTTTTTTTTTTTTTTTTTTTTTTTTTTTGGAGAAGGATGTATGTGTACGAAGGATACAAAGTCAGCCAGAAAAATAGAAATGAGAAGACCAAATATTTTTGTACTCTTTCCAATTCTAAGTCTGGGAGGGTGGCAAGGGGTGTATCCTTTATGCAGATGGACAGAGCAGCCTCCAGAGCTCGACATACCTGAGTGTTCCAGTCAGATAATTCTCACTTGCCTTATTCTGACCTGCACTTAGCAGGCATCCTTCAGCCCATGAGAAGAAAATGCATTAGAAAGAAGACTGGTATCAATGTCCAATCTGCCTGTGTATTTTTTTTTTTTACTGGAAATAAAAAAAAGGACTTCCTACAATAAATGGGCCTCAGGGAATATATGTACCAAATGGCTATTTCAAGTATTCTAATCTACCTGATAATTGTATTTATCATTCTAAACAACTAGTTGACATTGTGGTTGAAATGTATCCATCTCATTGAGCTTTATTAATGTGAGTCTGTGCCAATGTGATGGATGGTGTTGGCAAGATGAGGTTTAAAACCACATATCCCCAAATATTTATTCGTTTTGAAATGAAAATAATGTCCCAGACTCCATCCTGCTTGATTAGTGGGGCATTCTGTCTCTTCTCTCTCTGGGTCTTCCTGGGTTTCTTAGGAATGTTTACAGGTCCCGAAAATCTGTACTGGTTTTAGCATCTCTGTCAACCATCTTCTTTCTTCCCTACCAGCAGCAGATTTTTTTTTCCAATTGCTTATTTTTTTTTCTGTTTCCTAATCAGCATTACCAAGTTTCTCTGGAGGTTTTCCTATATATCATCACCACAGGTCTGGCACAGGCTTGAGAACAAACCCAGTTTATTTCACCAAAGATATGGAGTTATAGAAAAGAATAATGACCAAAAAGAAAAAGAAAAAAATTATTAAAATTGGACAAAGGTATTGTAATGGGTTGAATTGTGTCTCTCCGAATTCATATGTTAAAATCCTAACTCCCAGGACCTCAGAATGGGACCGTATTTGAAAATAGGATTGTTGCAGGTATATTTAATTCAGATGAAATAATACTAGAGTAGGATGGACTCCTAATCCAATATGACTGTTTTCTTTCTAAAAATGGGAAACTTGAACACAGAGATGCATGCACTGGGAGAATGCCGTGTGAAGATTGGAGTTAGGCAGCCACAACGAAGGAATTATGAGAAGTTAGGAGGGAGGTCTGGAACATACCTTTTTCTAGTGCCTTAAGAGGAAGCATGACCCTGCTGATACCTTGATCTTGGATTTCTGGCCTCCAGCACTATATGACAATAAGTTCGCTTGTCTAAGCCACTCAATTTGTGGTACTTGGTTACAGCAGACCTGGCAAACTAATGTGGGTATTATGGCTCCCTCAATCGTCAGAGTAGGCCTCACCTAGGACCTGTAACGTTAAGAGCCCTCACTTGCTGTGAAAATGCAGGGACTGGATCATCTATAAATATATAAATTCCATAACAGGGACACTAGAACCTTCTTACCTGTAGTCTGCACCTCACCGTCAATTTTCTTGCATCACCCAATGACAGAATAAAAACACTCTTTCTCTACAGTTAGTGTGAGGTCTGGTTTACAGGAAAAATCAAAACAAGCTCTTCTGAGGTACAATTCTGATCACAATAAGAAAGCTTGTCTCATATGTCACCATTATGGTATGGTATTTGGTTTTACCTTTGCATAGGCAAAGAGGTGATATTCACCAAAAATTAAAAAATAATTTTAAAGAAGGTTTAATTCTGCTATTACTTCAAAAAATAGTTGTAAAATAGTAGATTGTCTCCTCCCTAGATATTTAGATTTCAGAAGTATTTATGTAAGGCACCTGGTACTCTGCTTTAGGATCTATGAGAATGATGAATTCACTATAGACATGGTGTGAATTCTTAGGTCACTAAGATGATCATCATCAAAAAGATGATCATCTTTTGAGGTCTCCTGGTTGGTATTTTCCATGTGTGGGGAACAGTGTCCACACCTCACCCACATCACCATATTCCTTCAGTACTCCCTGTTCTTATATATGCTAAGGGCTTTACATAGCAAACTCTGCCTGAGGGTTCTTTATTTTTTTTTTCCTGGCCTCGGTGTTCTTGGCCCACTCACCAAGCAAACTGAATTGCTTGAGTGTTAATAGTCTTGGAAGTAACCCTCAACCAATGCAGAAACAGATGGTGTATAAATACCTATGAAAGTCAGTGTTATGAGTTGAACTGCGTCCCTCAAAAAGATATGCTAAAGTCCTGACCCCTGGTCCCTGTTAATGTGACTTTATTGGAAATAGAGTCTTTGTAGATGTAATCATTTTTACAATAAGGCCACAGTGTATTAGGGTGGACTTTCATCCAACGTGACTCATAAAAAGAGGAAATTTTGGATATGGACAGACATGGCAGAAGCCAGCCACACGAAGACAGAGGCAGA
>NW_012108186.1:1339864-1341360 GCF_000951045.1 Mandrillus leucophaeus | reverse complement strand
GCCATCAGTATGACAATTCACAAGGAACTGAATGCTGCCAGTAACCACATCACCGTGGCAATAGATACTCCCCAAGTCTAACCTCTCATGAGACTGCAGCCCCACACAACACTTTGATGGCAGCCTTCGAGACCTGGAAGCATATTGGTTAGACTGCTCTCTATCTTCTCTGGAAAAATTCCTCAAATTTTTCTATGTGGTTTTAACAACCTTATGAACCTCATAGAACTATCATTCACATTTTTCTGATAATGGTTAAGTGATATTTTAGTGGTGACGTACTAATGGAAAAATGCAACTAGAACTTGGGTCATCGAAGTCCTAGTTCAAGGACCTTTTTGTTCTACCCAAATGTATTCCTCTGGTGCTCACAATAACTCAAATGTTGCATATAAACGTCTGGTGATATAGAAAGGCTCTAACTGACCTCCATACAGGAGTCAGTATGTAAGTGTGGATGTGGGGGTGTGCAGGTCTTTTTTTGTGATTTGTGATAATTTGATTTTTACATCAACATTTTTATCCATCAGCTCACATCTCAATTTCCAATTCAGAGCAACTTGGCAGTAAGAAGCATCAAAGATAATCATTTCATATGAGGAAATAGAGGGTTATTCAGCTATTAGCAGTCAAGAAAATTTGCCCTCTTGGCCTCTATCTTCTTGATTGACATTGATTCAATTGGAAAATTGCAAAGATGTGGCTGGTTTCACCTCCATTTAAAATAATTAGAATTAGCAAGAGAATGTCTTATTGCCATACCTGTCGCTAGTTTTCACAATTACCATGAACTTCTGGGAAAGGATAAAGGGGAAACCCATACTGACCTTTCTGGCAGGCCAGGAGATATTAACAATCAGCCCAAAGAGTTCACAGGATATCCTTTTCAGTAAGTTGTTCTTATTTATTTTTCCATAAAATTATGACCTGATTCATTATCTCGGCATTGATCTATAACTATAGTTCTTTAGAAAATGTATAAAGTCTGAAGTCAGGCAAACATCTCAGAAGCATTCACTCTAACATGTATCCTGAATTGGAAAAATAGCCTGAAAACCAGAGACTGCTTCCCTCTCAGGATAAACTTCAGTGTCACTATATATGGTAAATTATAGCATGCTATTTTAACAAAATCCCAGAGCAAAACATGGATGAATCTAGGGGAACTACCTATAGTACTATCTGAGGCCCAGGATGTTAATAAATAAATAAATAAATAAATTTTACAAAAAGAAACCGAAACAAAACAAAACAAAACAAAAACCTCCTCTGGTAAAACAAAATAATTCTTAAATTGGATAAAAGCTAATATTTAACTAATAATTATAGAGAATCATTAAACAAAATTTGAAACTAAAAATATGGCAAAGACATGCCTCGCAAATACTAACCAACACCAAAACAAACACACAAAACACAACACTGACAGCCTATATTAACATTAAGCCAGGTTGCATTAAGAGCAAAAACAAAAAAGTTAAATGATGCCAAAAAGT
>NW_012108186.1:1332917-1334539 GCF_000951045.1 Mandrillus leucophaeus | reverse complement strand
GTGCCAGATACTTAATCAAACACTGATCTAGGTGTTGCTGTTAAGGTATTTTGTAGATGCAGTTAACTTTAAGTAAAAAATAATACCTTCAGTAATATGGTGGGTCTCATTCAATCAGTTGAAGGCCATAATAGCAGAAGATGGAATTTCTCAGAGAATAAATTCTACCTCGAAACCACAGTACCAACTTCTGCCTAAGTTTCCAGCCTGCCAGCTTGTCCTGCAGATTTTGTAGTTGCCAGTCTCCACAATTATATGAGCCAGTTTCTTAATAAATTCCTCTGTGTGTGTGTATGCACACACAAACACACACACACACACACACACAAGCGCACACACTTTTCTGTTTCTCTTGAGATCTCAGACTGATACAATACTCTAACTCTCTTGCTTCTGGAATGGGACACACACACACACACACACAAGCGCACACACTTTTCTGTTTCTCTTGAGATCTCAGACTGATACAATACTCTAACTCTCTTGCTTCTGGAATGGGACAATTCTGAGATATATTTGTGCATTAGTTCGTTCTTATGCTGCTATAAAGAACTGCCAGAGACTGGGTAATTTATAAAGGAAATAAGTTTAATTGACTCACAGTTCTGCATGGCTGGAGAGGCCTCAGAAAACTTACAATCATGGCAGAAGGGTAGGCAAACATGTCCTTCTTCACATGGCAGCAGGGACAGAAGTTCAGAGAGAAGGGGGAAAAGTTCCTGATAAAACCATCAGATCTCGTGAGAACTCACTCACTGTCACGAGAACAGCATGGGGGAACCACCCCCGTAATCTAATAACTTTCCACAAGGTCCCTCCCATGACATGTGGGGATTATGGGGACTATACTTTAAGATGCTCAAGATGAGATTTGGGTGGGGGCATAGCCAAACCGTATCAGTTTGGCATTATTTCCCAAAAGATCTCAGCAGGATTGATGCTCCCAGTAGTAACCTGCTTATTAGCTTTCTTGTATTGGCTCCTTTCCTGTTGTGGCAAATAGATTCTAAGATAGTTCTCATGATCTCTGTTTCCCATTATTCCCATCCTCATGTGATTCTCTTCCTTTGTGTGTAGACATGACCTAAGACTTGTTTGTAATGGAGGTAATGAGATACACATTATTACAAGTACATAATTACATTACATAAGATTGTACCTGAGCAATCTTACTCAGGTTTACAATCGTACTCAGATTGTCTTACTGAGCACCTGTCTTACTGAGAAAAAGTCTCTCTCTTACTGGCTTTGAGAAAGGAAATGGCCATGCAGGGAAAGCTCACCTGGCAAAGAATTGAGGGCAGCCTATGACCTACAGCCAATAAGAAATTGAGGTTGGCTAGGCATGGTGACTCATCTCTCTAATCACAGCTATTTGGGAGGCTTAGGTGTGAGGATTGTTTGAGCCCAGGAATTTGAGATCAACCTGAGCAACATAGCCAGATCCCATCTTTATAAAAAATTTAAAAATTAGCTGGGTATGGTAGTGCATGCCTGTAGTCCCAGCTGCTTGGGAGACTATGGTGGGAGGACCACTTAAGCTCAGGCTGAGGTTGCAGTGAGGTATAACTGTGCCACTGCACTCCAGCCTGGATGACACAGTGGGACCCTGTCTCAAAAAA
>NW_012108186.1:1318858-1331417 GCF_000951045.1 Mandrillus leucophaeus | reverse complement strand
TAATAATTATAGAGAATCATTAAACAAAATTTGAAACTAAAAATATGGCAAAGACATGCCTCGCAAATACTAACCAACACCAAAACAAACACACAAAACACAACACTGACAGCCTATATTAACATTAAGCCAGGTTGCATTAAGAGCAAAAACAAAAAAGTTAAATGATGCCAAAAAGTATAACAATAAAATCAAAAAGAGTATAATCTGTAACATAGTTAGTATGTAAATTATCATGTTAACATATATTAGATAATATAGCTTCAACTATTTTTAAGGAAAAACTTTAGAAAGCACAAAGATAAATAGAAATACCACAAAATTGAAAGTTTTTACTTATATTATTTAGTCTAAGACAAAGCAAGCATACAAAAAATTTTTAGATAATTTATTCGGAATAGGGAGACAGAGGATTTCAAGAATCATCACAAACTCCTATCCCACCATTTTGGGGTTACAGTCCATCCTTCCAAATGTTATTTGACACATGAACACATAGGAACATACTTGTAAGTGACTATTATATCAAAGAAAAAGCCAAAAAAGAGACACAGCTAGAAAATAAATAAAACACTGCTTGTTGTCACTCATGAAATTTTGGATAGAGTTGAGTTCTAATGAAAAGTCAAAGCTCTAAGAAACTGAAACTGCTAAACATTTTAAATTTTATATTATAAAGAAACATACTACCCATTGTAGACAAGGGTGTGGAGATATGGAACCTCTTTATCATTGTAGAAATGAGGTATAAATCAGTAAAACCTTTTTGCAGACTATTATCTGTCAAAATAAAAAGGAAAATGACTACACTCTTTGGTCTAGCAATTTTACTTGTAGGAGAAGTGCAAAAACACATGTTTTTCAGTAGGTAATTGGAAAATAGCGATTATCTGTGAAAACTCATGTAATCCCATGCTACTGTGAACTCATTAAAATGACTCAAGTAAATAAATAACAAATCAAGGTACAGAAAGCATAGTTCTTGCAGAAAATCCCCCCAAACCCTACTATAAATTTACATATGGATATATACATTCATATACAAATATTTATAAAGATACTTACAAAATATTAACAATAGCTATATCTTGGTAATGGTTTCAGAAGAAGGTTGTTTTTTGTGACTTTTTATTAACTATAAGGCTGTATTACGTATAAAATACATATCATTTGAAAGGTTCTCCAGATTAAGATTATACAAGGATTTATTATAATAAATATAGGAATGTACATCACAGCATTATTTATAAATTTGGAAAATTGAAATAATTAAAAGGTCTAGAAATAGGAGTAAGTTTCATTGAAAGTATAGAATGAAATTCAGGGCAACATTTAAAAATTAACTCATAAAAGAGTATTTTTGGTGAAAAATTATGTTAGTAATAAAATGCCAGATTGTTTTCAAAAGGCAAGCTATAATGTATATGGCCTTAATATGCAACGATTATATACAGGCAGTACTATTGACTAACCATGCCTGGAGGAGTCTTCAATCTTTGTCCGGTATCAGTCATGGCTCTACATGCATGGGGCACTTTGAAGACTTTGCAAAATCCTTCATGTCCCCATTATCTGCTACTTAAGAATCTAACGTGTTTTTTAAGTTTGGGAGATCATTTTAATTCCTAAATATTATACATAGGAATGATTTTTTTATATTATACATATGTAATTGATTTTTACTTTGTCCATTTTTTGTCGATTTGCAATTATATATAGAGAGATAGAGAGAGAGAGATATCATATATCTCCGTAATTGTAATCTAACATTTTTATAGCCTTTAGTTCAAGCAACTTTACCTGACTGAATCTGTGCCTTTCTGTCAATCTTATCATCATGATTTCATCATGATGTTGGTACACATACACAGTAGCCATGGAATTGGGGTTGATGTGTCGGGATATGGGAGAGAATAGATTATCATATTAATGTTCTTTGTATTTTGTGTTTAAGTGAAAAGACTACAAGTGGTTTTTATCTTCTGTTTGCTTATCTTTATTTTATGAATGTTCAAAAATTAGTATGTATTTCTTCAGTAATTTTAAAGTTAGTGAAAAGGCAACTTTAAAACAATGTAGATAACAGAACCCCAATTTTGATTTGGTACTTATGTATATATTGTGTACCCCAACTTAGTTGTGGTTATGTCTTTGGGTAGTAAGAATAGGATTTTTTTCTTGGACATATTAAAATTTATAATCAGAATAAAATCAATAATTAAAAAGTTAAGTATGTTCTTGTACTTGAAAATGTTAGGGATCATAGTCTAAGGTCTGGTGACTCAAAGTGTAGATCACAGACCAGCAGTGTTTGATGTCACCTGGAAGTGCAGAAACTCAGAGTCAACCCCATTTCTGCTCATTTAGTATCTTTTAGCAAGGTGATCAGCATGAATATTAAAATTTCACAAGTACTTCTGTAGGTGATGATTCACTACCAAGAGACTTTTTTCATCTATATTATCATCGTTCTTTAGCTCCTCTGTTAAAAATTGATTGGCATTAAGTGCTGCTACAGTTAGAAGTGACTGAAGTTGGATGATGAACACTTATTTCTAACACTGGGTCACTCCTATAGTACTTTGAATAGGATTTATTTTCTGTGATGTTTTCATTAAAAATATATATACCTTATATGGCTATAAGTAGTCTATTTGAACATGGAGTAAACAAGGGAAGGCAGGGACAGGAGAGCGGAGAAACTTTGACTATAATTAATCCTCACCCATAAGCAGAGAGGAGGTACTCAGAGGCATAAGTCATGATGGGGTTAAGAAGTGGATATATTTTTATCAAATCATTTTTGTTCAATACTGATTATCAGATTATGGAAGGACTTACTAACAACTTATAACCATATGTAGCTTTTGATTTTATGAAGAATTTTTCGTAAGTATCTAAATGTATTGTTACCACTAGCCAGTGGGATAGACGTTTTAAGTAAGATCACTGTGGTTCAGAGAGGTTCACATCTGGCTAAAGAACTGAGAGCTAATCTCAAAGGGTCAAAGCTCCTTTCTGCAGCAATAGCCAAGATTAAGCAGGGCAGAGTCATGACGACTCTTCCTCATGGACAAGTCTCTGACTACGATCCCATTGCTTCAGCCATATGTCTTTCTCACCTACCTTAGCCCAGGACTGTGTTGGGTACTAGGCAGAAAGCTAAGAAACATAACGTATAGTCCTCACCAATAAAGAGCTTACAATCTGCTGAAGACAGACTATCATTCCCATATTTTATATATATTTACATCATCCTTACAAACGTGATATATACTAGGTGAGTGTTCATTCTGGAAATCATTTTTTCTTAACCTCTAGCTCAATAAACTTATTTTGTGACAATGCTGGGGACTTACATATATGAACCAGCATGCTTGTATCAAAATAAGTAGTCCACTTTTATCAGATTATTTTTTCCCTTTTCATTGTGATGTCAACATTTATTCCCAGAAAGCAGGAATAGCATTTCCCAGATTAACAACCCCAGACCGTTTCAAATGGAAATCCCTCCTGATTATGTGACTTGTTCCTGTTCTGAAGAGCCACACCCCAGAGAGCAGAGAATGCCATTCATCTGCCATTGCTGCTGCTCCTAGTTAGAAATGACTGTTAAGTATCATCACCAAAGTAGCAGGTTTTACTGCTTTGCTTACTTGGTTGCTGGACTCATTAAGATCACTGAAAGGGTTGGCTTAGAAACAAAGTGTGTTCAATAATGAATGCTGTATTGAAAACTACAGCTTTTATGTTTCTATAAATGTGGGCTAGAAAATGTTATCAAAATTTTGCCTTAGAACTGAGCATTATAGGCACACAGACATTTTTTCCAACCTCATTTGCATGTATTTACTCATTCTAGTTGATAGCTCCAGATATGAGTTGTTAGACAGCAGCAAAGCAGCACGGTAAGAACATGGAGTCTGCAACTGCATTTCCTGAGTTTGAACTGAGATTTGACCAAGCATTAGATGTATATACTTAGGCAAATTGCTTAACCTTGCTGTGATTTAGTTCATTCATCTATAAAATGGGAATAATAATAGGATCTCATAGTGCTGTTAAGAAGACTGAATGAGATCATGTAACCATGGTGCTTAGGACAGTGCTTAGCATCTACTTGGCATCACACATATGTTAGTTACTGCTAAATAGTGCCTTCTCTGGAACTGAAGTTCAAACATCTTCCCTCCATAGGGAACGTACAGTGAAATATTTCTGTACATTCTATGTGATAGTGCAAGTCTTTACTTCTACAGAAAAGGAAGATGGTAAAAATAGTACTGAATAAGAAATTAGGAGTTACATGTCAGTAATTATAATTCTCTAAATTAACTTGGTAACTAATTTCTTAGCCTTTTTAAGATACAGTTCCTCATTTGTAAAAGAGGAGGTTAGAAGAGCTAATCTCAAAATTTTCTTTCAGTCTTAAATTTCAATGATTGTGAGATTTTGGTTAGAGTTCCATCTCGTATAAGAAAGGGAAGGCTGGCATGAGTGATCATAACTAATAATTGCATGTATAATAATTCATAATTGAAGCTGAAAGAAAAGGCATTTTAAACTGTCTTAGCTAATATATATTCTTTATAATGTTTATTCCAATTATCTGGTGCTTTTATCATTGCAAAGAGAATCCACTGTGTTAGAGCTAACTGGATCCCTTAGAAAACTCACTCCTGGGAGTATTTATCTATTGAACCGCACCTCTAGAAGAGTGTCTAAAATGACCATAGGAAGCTGACCCAGAAATGTCGGAACCACTGCTCTAATAATTCCACGGCCCTTGGGGCCCAGTGGGAGGTCAAAGCAGTCCAGCCATGGGAGGTTCACTCTTGGCCAATAGCTGATTAGCCTGCTGGAGGAAGGAGATCTGAACTGAGGGGACAGACTACTCAGAAGTCTTTGAAGACCCATTGAGCCCCCATATGGCTTATTTAGCAAATGCTTTAGTTTGTGTGGTAGTGGGTTTTATATGTGAATGTAATGAAATGACTCTTGACTTATATCAGACCAAGACAGCTTAAAAGTTTTCCATCTACTGCTTTCAGTAATAATGGAGGGTTAAAATTATATCCAAACTAAACACAAAATGTAAAAAGTCATGTTGGTGACATTGATGTGATTCCTTGCCCTCGTGGTGCATGCATCCTGGAATACTTGTCTACCTGGAACTCCCTTAGCCTGTGACATTGCCCGGGAAATCGCCCATCACATTTGAGTGAAGATTGCAATGGTTTATAATTCACACACCATCACCCTCCCTCCAACTCCACATAACTCCATCTATAACAGTGGAAAAATAACAAGCCTTTGTTGAGATATGATGATAAGTGACCAGCACTAAAAATGACATATTAGACTTTTCAGTGTTCTTGAGGCAGGTAAAATGCGAAAAAATGTTCTTTATTTAATTGCTTTAACAGATAACATTTTCCTAATAGTAAGAAAAAAATTATAAGAATAGTTGGGAGAAGTTCTATAGATTAGTACTGTCCAATAGAACTTTGTGCAAAAAAGGCAAGATTTTAGATCTGTGTGCTGTCCAATATGGTAGCCACTAGCCATATGTGCTTACTGAATGCTTGCATTGTGGCAAAGATGATCGAGAAACTAAATATTAAATTTTATTTAATTTCAATTCATTTAAATAATATGGCTAGGGGTTACCATTTTAGACAATGTAGCTACAGATCCTACAAGTCAAGAAACTTGACTTGTTACTATTTAGTAAATAATTTTAACCTGAGCCCTCTGCCATTGTTTCCACTTTTTTTTTTTTTCTCAAAACCACTTGAGAAAAAAAATTAACTTTTAATTTCCAACCTTGGTATTGAGTAGTCTAGCTCCAATGAAAATTATTAGGGGGGTGTTGTATCTGTTTTCCTCCCATGGCTTTTCTTAATATCAGTCTTCTCCTTTAACTCTATTAACTTCTTACCTTTTTAAACCCTCAAGCACTGTTTCAAGTCCCATCCTCCTGTTTTGCTCCACTGCTTATAAACAGTTTGTAGTGCCGCCTTGGAGCATTTTTATTGCAATATGTTTTTACTGAAGACCAAACAATGTGTTTGAATCCTAGAGTCAATGTTTTTCAAAGTGTGATCTGAGAACCCTGGCATTAGAGCCACCTAGGGGTTTGGGGAAGTGCATGTTGAAAATTTGGATTCCAGGGATCTACCCTCAGACACTAATTTTTTAAAAAAATTGTAGAAGAGGGAACAAGGGCTCTTCTTAGGGACCAGTATAGTGGGTAGACTCTGCAATCAGGCTGCCTTGGCTCGAATTCTAGCTCCAGATTTTACTAAATGTTAATCCTTAAGCAATTAACAAAACCTATTTGTACTTACACTTTCTTCCCTGTGAAATGAGAAAATCATAGTCCTTAATTCAGGGCTGTTGTGAGGAAAAATTCAGTTGATATATGTGAAGTGCTTAAAATAGTGCCTGGTGATATTAAGCATTATATTAACTAGAATTCCTATTACATTTAGCAAACAACTTGAATGAATCTTATATACCCTTAAGTTTGAGAACTCCATTTCAAGGAAAACAGTTGAAAAGTAGAGAACACAGATTGTGTAGTGATAGCTCCTATCTTGCGTCTGTGTGTCCTCAGCTGTCAAATGAGATGGTGATATTTGCTCAGAGTTAAATGGATATAGAAAACAAATGTGAAAGCCCTTTACATTTCATGTAAGCTGTATTATGGTTTACACATGAGGATACCAGATTGGGGTTTTAGATAGAATGAGATGCTTAGGGGCTATCAAATAGACAGAGTATCACGTCGGGAAACTGCGAAGAGAAGGAAGAATAAAATTCATGTATGTGGGAGGGAGGAGTGGTATCCCTCTGTGAGTGCAATTTACAAATAGCTGTGCTTATAACACATAAAGACTTTCAGTGGAACCATTGTGCATACCGGGTTATAAAGCCTGCCATTTCCTAAATAACATACACCTGCCAATTGGGACAGGTGCTTTTCCCTTGTCAGCAAGTTGGAGTGAAAGCTTTGTTGATCATCATGCTGGCAGGTAGAAAATGGGCCTCATCATCAATTTATTCTGGAAGTGAGAAGCTCCTTGCCCCTGGGAGAGATTGTAAGATGGAGTCATTTTACTCCTGACACCTTCAGATTCAGTTACTCGTTGTGGGAAAACTCAAGATTCACATTCTGTGCCTTTGGCAAGAAAACATTTTCTACAAGCTACTGGCTAACACCTCACAGAAAAGTTTTATTTAAGGTCCATGTGGGACCGGAAACCAAAAACCAATAAATTGACTCTAGAGAACACAAAATATCTCAAGGCTGAAGCTGGCAGATTTCTTTTCTTTTCTTTCAGTATTATACATCAGTATTGTTTTAAATGAATAACTGAATTCTGAAAGCAGTATGTGCTAAGTTTTGACATTTGCTACCCTCTCAATTTCTGAAATAGACATATAAACTAATCACCTTTCATTTTACTTAGATAGCATACTGTGCTCTATTTCCATTAAAGAAACTGTGTATGCTGCCCTCTTTTAATATTTTTAAAAGTACTATTTGTCTATCATTCAAGTATTTTTCTATGAATATGATTGTGCCTTAGAGCTTACTTAAAAAGCAAAAGAGAAATGAAAAATATATACTAATTCTTGGCTTTTGAGCTTCCAGTGACCTAGTCTAGGCAACATGAGGGTCATTTAAGAAAGTTTCAGAGGTAAATCACTATATGCCATTTTAGCATTACTGCCTGACTTTAGTGCCAAAGCCCCTGTATAATTTGACTTCACCTAAGTCAGTTTTCATCTCATGGAGACTCACAGAAACCTTTGACAATCCAGTTAAAGCAATGAATTCAGTATGTAGTTAAAAAAAAAAATCTCGTATATATAAACACAAAAATTTTGGACACAATTTTAGAAGGTTTTTGGATATTATGAAGTCAATCCATGGATGTTCAGAACAAACCTAAGTTAAATTGCACTAATTACACTATTGACTGGAAGGAATAGATTTTGGAATCTGACAGCTTAGATTTGCACTTTGACTCTGTTACTTCCTATGTGAAGTACCTTGTCTAGACTTCATTTCTCTCCTTTGTAAAATGAGAACAATGAAAGCATCTATTTCCTAGAGTTTTATAAGAATTAGATGATGTAATATGTACAAAACTCTTAGCACAGGCCTAGCATAAAGATAGCATTCAACGGAAGTTGGCACTATTTTGAAATCAATCATTTGAAAACAATGTGAATAGAACTCAACAACATGAAAAATTTCTTAAATGCCATTATTCCCCTTTTCTCTTACCCCAGAAGATGTAGTAGATGTAAAATAAAACGTATTTAAAGGAAAAATAAACAGACAAAGATTGAGAGGAGTGCTTGAATGTGGATGCGGTAGAGGAGTAAAGTACCATGGTGGAGGAAAAAGATAGGGCAGGCTTTTAACCTGTATCTTTAAGAACTTTAAGGACTTTCCTGGCCACGTAGTAGCTTAAGGGACAGTAAAACAGTACTGACTACCCAGTGCCACTGGGCCAGCAGATAGTATTCAGGCTACACAGCAACCTGACAAATGTTAGGAGAGATACTGTAAGGATGGTAAACTCCATAGCATCTCCAAACCCCATACCATCTCCAAACCCATTCCCATTATTATCTGACTACCATCAAGGGTTGAGAGTCATCTGGTGAGGAAAGTGCAAAGAGGGACGGTCATGTTCAAACTGTGGCATGGCGGGTTCTCTGCCAACAATCAACATCCACATTCACCCACTCTTCAACCCTCAGGAGCACAAGCTAGAACCTGGGCCTCCTTCTTCCAATTACAGCCAGAGCAAAACAAGTTCAAATGCAAAAATAACTGTACACCCAAGGAGCATAATTGCTGCAAAACAAAGGCAGCTATCCATACTGCACATACTAGGTGACCAGGTGACCCAGCATTAGCACTGGTTCTGAAAATTCTAGCCAAAAACTCTAAACAAAACTAGTAAACATTCTTAAAGAATTAAGATAGAACAATTGGAATATGAGGCAGGAAAAAGCATTTATAAATAAGAACCAAGTAGGCATACTTCGTGTGAAAAAATGTTTGTTTAAGTAAATTACCAATACCTTGGATAAATAACTAAAAAGATACAGCCAAATAATAGAACAGAATACGGAAAAGTGTGCTAGAAAATTCTCCCAAAATGTCCTTGGAGAGAATAAAGAGAGAGGAAAAATAAAGTCAACATATTTGGAGTCAGCAATAGAAATATCAAAGTATTTTTTAAAATAAGTTCCATTTGGAGAGAAAAAAATGTATTTAGACACAGAAAAGGAAATATTTCAAGAAGTGACATCCAAGAATTTCTCTAATTGAAAGAGGTTGGAAAACTTCTGATTGAAAGGGCTCCAGAATGAAACAGCATAGAGAATAAGAAACCCAACCCTAAAAACATTGTAAAATACATGGCGATTGAAGACAGAGAGAAAAATTTAAAAGTTTCTAGAGACAAAAGGAGACTCTCCACAGACGGAAACAAGTCATATTGGCATCAGACTTCAAAAAGGCATGCTTGAGTATAGAACACAGTGATATAATATTTTCAAAATGTTGCAGGAGATAGCTTTCTGATTTTTAAATCAAAATCAAAATCCAAAAATATGCTGTTATATATAATCATTAAGAGACATATTTAAAAACAGATTTTTTTGGAACTTGGCAAACTCATGCTCAAATCTATATGGAAGAATAAAAATCAGTTTAAAAAAAATAAAATTAAAGGTATATGGGGCAGTTAGAGGGGAGGGGCTTATTCTACCTGTATTAAAATATAACCAAATCTCTAGCGACAAAAGTCAGTATAGTATTAACTCAGGAATAGACGAACAAACCAATGGATGGGAACAATGTTTAGCTTTCAACATAGCACCACGAAGTAACAGAGAAAAAGGATAATTTAGGAATGGTATTTGGAAAACAGAATCAGTATATGAAGAAAAATAAAGCTAACCACGAACATTTCCATAGCATAGATGGTAGATTAAAAACTATTTATTAAATAAAAACAATAAAAGCTTAAACAAAAGTTTTGTAATTTAGGCATAGATAAAACTTTTTAAATGAAACCCCAACATATAAACTGTATGGCAAAAATATATGGATGATTTGACTACATTGAAATTAAGGATTTCTGTCTAAGGGGCAACAGACAAAATCAATAGACAGATGGCATAAATAGAAAGACATTTGTAAGTCAACAAGAAAAACAGAGAAATATCAATAGAAAAATGGGGAAACTAGGTGAACAAGCAGTGTATAGGTAGATAAGACCATGGCTAACAGGAACATATATGAAAGAATCCTCCATCCTACTATTAATCAGATCAAGGAAAAATTAAACGACAATAATATATCACTTTACACAGTGAGAATGGCAAAACATAATTTTTAGGAATGGCAGGAAGCTGGAAACAACCTGTGCTGTTATTGATCAAAAACATGTAAAATATGGACCATGAAGACAATGGAAAAACCTACTATAGGAAGGAAGGAAGGAAATATCACAGAGTCAAATTTCAAATGTGTTAAGCATGAAAAGTGAGAAGCAGAGATGCATAAGCAGCAAAATATCCTATACACAAGATTAAAAATACCCTGTCACATAACAATATTACAGGAATATGTGCATACTTAAGACCTGTAACACAAATAGGGTGGTGCCCATATGTATGAGGGGAATGGGGGCAGACATTGAGAAGAAGAAGAAAAATAACAATAGATAAGGTGGAAACCTTGAATTGACCAATGATGACAATGTGCAATGAGCTGAGAAATATGTTAAGTCAACTCTGCACTCAACTGAAAAATAAAAGCAAACACAAAGATATTTAAGGTATAGCACAAATTAAGCAAGTAAGAACATGAAGATGAAATAGAAAATATTAAGGAGATAAGAAAAACTTTAGATTTGGATAGATTTCAATATCTTTGTATGGAAAAAGTTAACAAGTAATTTTTTAAAGTCTAACATAATATAATTTAATATTTTATTTCAGAGATTTAAAAAGTTGTTTTATGTATTTTAGAGAAATAGTAAGACACTGATCAAGGAAAGAAGAGAGTGTGTTAATTTTTTAATAGTATCTGCATAACTATTTTTGTCAACTCTATTTCTGGCTATGGAGGAAAAATTATAGAGAACTGTGTAAATTTATAGAATTAAAAAAGTGTTTTGAAGTATAGAATGAAGGATTAGTGGAATAAAAAGAGTTTCTGGAGGGAGCTGTTAAAATACAAAAATTTCATGTTAGTTTAGACTAATGGTCTGATACAGAATAAAACTGAGGTGACCAAGTGATTAGGCTTGGCTCTAGAAAAGGATAGAGATTTTGTTTTATAGAAATAGTTGTGGTAGTGGTGACAGACATGGGGACATTTTGAATACCTTGCTTATCCTTCCTTATTTTCAAAGGATCATATATCTAGTATGACAACATTGTAAGTCAAAGATAATAGAACCAGTCATACCTAAAAGGATAAAACTGCAGAAAGAGTTGGAAAGTCATCTAATATTTAATACTGATAATATAAATAATAATACCATTGATATCTTGAATTAATATACCCTTTCACTTCCTAGGCGCTGAAGGAGCTGTGACTGTAGCCCACAAAATGTTTCACATGAATATAAGACTGCCATCATTTTTATAGGTTATTATATTGATTCAATGCAATGAGACCTGGTAGTGCCCCATCTTCTCTGTCAACATCAGAAGGATTTGTGGTTACATTCTCACAATGAAAAGGAAGAATGGGCTGTTAGAACTAGCCTAAGGCAGGGATTTTGATAAAGGAGATGAGTCATGCATCAAGAGAGGGAGATAGAAAAGAAATGACTAAAAATAATCAGGGTAAAAATAGTTTCAGAAACGGGAGAAAATACTACTGGAATCTCTATATTCATGTTTCAATGATAGGTATTTTTATTGCCTCCATATGCTTCCTATACACTGATCACCTACCTTAAATGTCCCCATGTCTGTAAGAATCAGAGCTTCTATTTCCATAGTTACAAATCCCTGTCCTTTCCTAGAGCCAAGCCTAATCATTTTGTAACCTCAATTTTATTCTTCATCTGACTATTAGTCTAAACTAACATTATAACCTATTGATATTTTAATGGTCCTGGTCCCCCCTCAAGACTCTTTTTATCCCACTAATCCTCCATTCTACACTTTAAAACACATTTTTATCTATGAATTTACACATTTCTTTATATTCTTTCCTCTATAGCCGGATATAGAGTTGATAAAAACAGCTATGCGATGACACTTTTTTTTAATTTAACATACTCCATTCCTTAAAAAAGTCTGACTACATGTCTTAATTGCTGAATATTGAACATTTTAATGGGACTCTGAATAAATTCTTATCTTGCTACTGTTAAAAATTAGCTCTATATTATGATTTCAGTGCCTTGAGTATGTCAAGCATTGTTATAATTCCTTATAGAATCGTATGTATAAGATTCCTTATAGAATTATAAAACTAAACAGTTACATAACTTGCTAAACCATG
>NW_012108186.1:1302884-1318808 GCF_000951045.1 Mandrillus leucophaeus | reverse complement strand
GAGAAGCAGAGATGCATAAGCAGCAAAATATCCTATACACAAGATTAAAAATACCCTGTCACATAACAATATTACAGGAATATGTGCATACTTAAGACCTGTAACACAAATAGGGTGGTGCCCATATGTATGAGGGGAATGGGGGCAGACATTGAGAAGAAGAAGAAAAATAACAATAGATAAGGTGGAAACCTTGAATTGACCAATGATGACAATGTGCAATGAGCTGAGAAATATGTTAAGTCAACTCTGCACTCAACTGAAAAATAAAAGCAAACACAAAGATATTTAAGGTATAGCACAAATTAAGCAAGTAAGAACATGAAGATGAAATAGAAAATATTAAGGAGATAAGAAAAACTTTAGATTTGGATAGATTTCAATATCTTTGTATGGAAAAAGTTAACAAGTAATTTTTTAAAGTCTAACATAATATAATTTAATATTTTATTTCAGAGATTTAAAAAGTTGTTTTATGTATTTTAGAGAAATAGTAAGACACTGATCAAGGAAAGAAGAGAGTGTGTTAATTTTTTAATAGTATCTGCATAACTATTTTTGTCAACTCTATTTCTGGCTATGGAGGAAAAATTATAGAGAACTGTGTAAATTTATAGAATTAAAAAAGTGTTTTGAAGTATAGAATGAAGGATTAGTGGAATAAAAAGAGTTTCTGGAGGGAGCTGTTAAAATACAAAAATTTCATGTTAGTTTAGACTAATGGTCTGATACAGAATAAAACTGAGGTGACCAAGTGATTAGGCTTGGCTCTAGAAAAGGATAGAGATTTTGTTTTATAGAAATAGTTGTGGTAGTGGTGACAGACATGGGGACATTTTGAATACCTTGCTTATCCTTCCTTATTTTCAAAGGATCATATATCTAGTATGACAACATTGTAAGTCAAAGATAATAGAACCAGTCATACCTAAAAGGATAAAACTGCAGAAAGAGTTGGAAAGTCATCTAATATTTAATACTGATAATATAAATAATAATACCATTGATATCTTGAATTAATATAC
Organism: Mandrillus leucophaeus; assembly: GCF_000951045.1. Lineage (NCBI taxonomy): Eukaryota > Metazoa > Chordata > Mammalia > Primates > Cercopithecidae > Mandrillus > Mandrillus leucophaeus. The sequence goes on along the minus strand of NW_012108186.1, from coordinate 1,317,783 downwards.
CCTTTCACTTCCTAGGCGCTGAAGGAGCTGTGACTGTAGCCCACAAAATGTTTCACATGAATATAAGACTGCCATCATTTTTATAGGTTATTATATTGATTCAATGCAATGAGACCTGGTAGTGCCCCATCTTCTCTGTCAACATCAGAAGGATTTGTGGTTACATTCTCACAATGAAAAGGAAGAATGGGCTGTTAGAACTAGCCTAAGGCAGGGATTTTGATAAAGGAGATGAGTCATGCATCAAGAGAGGGAGATAGAAAAGAAATGACTAAAAATAATCAGGGTAAAAATAGTTTCAGAAACGGGAGAAAATACTACTGGAATCTCTATATTCATGTTTCAATGATAGGTATTTTTATTGCCTCCATATGCTTCCTATACACTGATCACCTACCTTAAATGTCCCCATGTCTGTAAGAATCAGAGCTTCTATTTCCATAGTTACAAATCCCTGTCCTTTCCTAGAGCCAAGCCTAATCATTTTGTAACCTCAATTTTATTCTTCATCTGACTATTAGTCTAAACTAACATTATAACCTATTGATATTTTAATGGTCCTGGTCCCCCCGCAAGACTCTTTTTATCCCACTAATCCTCCATTCTACACTTTAAAACACATTTTTATCTATGAATTTACACATTTCTTTATATTCTTTCCTCTATAGCCGGATATAGAGTTGATAAAAACAGCTATGCGATGACACTTTTTTTTAATTTAACATACTCCATTCCTTAAAAAAGTCTGACTACATGTCTTAATTGCTGAATATTGAACATTTTAATGGGACTCTGAATAAATTCTTATCTTGCTACTGTTAAAAATTAGCTCTATATTATGATTTCAGTGCCTTGAGTATGTCAAGCATTGTTATAATTCCTTATAGAATCGTATGTATAAGATTCCTTATAGAATTATAAAACTAAACAGTTACATAACTTGCTAAACCATGCTGACCACCTTACATAAAACCAATAATATTGTGTGGATGCAATGATTTACAAAGATTGTTTTACTTCTAAAAGGAAATTTTTATGATACAAGGTTGAACATTATAACCAAATATATCATTATAATAAAATATTCTATGAAATAAACAATGCAACAATTACCCAGAATTCTCTATTCCTACTAATGTCAACTGAGAATGAGAGAAGAAATTCCAATAGTTTCATGACAGGGCTACAAATTACATGTGGTTCATATGCTAAGGACCAAGACAAAAAGTCAAAAAAACTATAGAGTTTACACAACAGTTTAAACTGTTGAATGAATAATGAGTATTTTGCTTTATTAGATAAAAAGATACAAGGTCACTGAAACAGTGAAAGAAGAGAGGGAATCCTTTATACTCAGCAGAATATTGAAAAATTCTTCCCTGAGGGAAATAATCAAATATTCTCATTATGTTATTATCAACAAATGTAACTTTCTCAGTCTCAGGTAATTCATCTAGTTCTGGAAAATATTTGTGATTATTAGTATATTCTCTGTTGCCTCATGATTTTTGCTTAATAATAAAATACATGATACTCTCATAAACCACAGATGTTTATGTAGAGGTTTATTACTTTCCTTCATATACAGCTTTAATGTATTCGCTAAATATTTTCTCTTTTCCTCTGTCATTTTCATAATTAACAATTTTCAGCATCCCCAGGCTGGGTTGCATTGCTTTGTAGCTAAAAGATCAAATACTTAATTTGAATTGAATAAATCAGTTAGGAAATACAGCACCAAAGACAGTGCTCAGCACCCTCTTGCAAATTCTAAACAGAGATGTTTACTTTGCAGCAGAACTATTGCTCGGGAGCCTGTAATCAGAGAGAGAGAGAGAAAGAGAGACAGAACAGGAGCCACTGATATAGTTAGTTCTTCATTCTTCTCATATGTTTAATCTAAAAATTACTAATAATCATTTTGTTGACATGACTAGTCCTCAAAATTATGGCCCTTTATAACTTTGGTTTATTAGAGACACACTTCTTTATTTGAAATCCTCAGGGCTCAGTTGCAAAAGTCATAAATATAAGAAAAAATTATATCAAGGGTATGGTTCATTTCAAGAGCTTATATATGAAATATACAAATTGATAAAAAGATGACATTTTTGTTGAGATAAATTAACATGGCATAATCACTATTTTAAAGTATAGAATTCAGTGATTTTTAGTCTATTCACTAGTTGTATAACCTTCACTTCTACCCAATTTCAGAATATTTTTAATATTCCAAAAAGAAACCCACACCCATTAGCAGTCATTCCCCAGTCCCACCGTCTACGAACCCTTGGAAACCATGAATGTACTTTCTGTCTATGTAATTTGTCTATTCTGGATATTTCACATAAATGGAATCATATATTTGCCTTTTTGTGTCGGGCTTATTTCACTTAGCATGATGTTTTTAAGGTTTATCCCTGCTGTAGCATGCATGAGTATTTCATTTTCTATGATGATATTTCCATTTTCATTTTCTGTTAGGTATAGAACACTTTGTCTTGCTTTCATCAGTGCATGGACATTTGAGCTGTTTCAACCTTTTGGCTATGATGAACATGTTTGGAATGCTGTGAACATTCATGCACAAGTTCTGGTGAAGAAAGACATCTTCAGTTCTCTTGGTTATATACTTTGGACTGGAATTCCTGGTTCGTATGCTAACTCCATGTTTAACTTTTCAAAGAAACTGACAAACTATTTTCCAAACCAGCTGAACCATTTTACATTCCCACAAGCAATGTGCGAGAGTTCCAATTTCTCCGCATCCTCACCAATACTTGTTTATTGTCTTTCTTATAGCCATCATAGTACATGTAAAGTCATAAGGAAGATGAGTTTTACAGAAACTTATATTAAAGTTATCTTTTGCCATGGGATTTCTTTAATGATGACTTACCTTGTCCATTTAACTTATGTCAATTTATTACAAAAATCAATTTTGACAAAATTGTAAAAGAGTTTTTAAGAAACTGATCCCTTAAACAAACCTGTTAATTAGTTGAAATGATATGGTAACTAAGAAAAGTCTCCAAGCATGTGAGGAGAGTGCTAGAATTATTCACTAAGAGACTGATATTGCCACAGTAGCAAATTATTTATCTGGCATCATTGGAGAAAGATGGTTTCTCCCGGGGAGATGTCAGGAGTATTCCTTTTTAAACTTCTAATACTTTTAAGTCATTTCTGGTGGAATCCTTTCTAAAGTGTCTTTTGAAACAGAAAGTGCAAAAATGCTTTAGTCATTCTTGATAACTCAAGGAATGTGCTCTGAACATCTATCTTAATACTCTGTTTAAATCCAGTTAAACAATCATGGACTTGTCACATGAGATATATAGAGCTGCTTACCACTGCAATAAATTCAATAAATTTCCGTGCATTTTCAAATCTTCTGATTGTTTCACAGAATTTTTTTTTTTTTTTTTTTACCCTTCTTTGCTAATGGGCTACATTTATTGATACTGTCAATGAAAATTCGTTTGAACACTTTTAATGCTCTTCTTGATTATTTTTAAGCTAGGATAAAACATTAATTGGAGCATTTCTGAATCACCTGAATCTGTATACAAATCACCTGAATCTGTATACAAAACATACAGATTTCCTGGGGAGGCTTTATGTTTTTAAAAAATATATTGGAAATAAGAAAGGCATACATGTTACCAAAAGCTAACAATGCCTTTTTTAGAGAAAATATAGTATCACTGCTTATTAAAACTGACCACTGGTAAACTCTGGATAAATATGCTACTAATGTAACTATTTATTTACTGTCAATATTATTGAACCATATGCCTTTATATTTTGAAGTCTGTGGATAGCATAGAGGTTTGGTAGGTCCTTTCCTTCCAAATCACCCAAACTTTGACATGATTCAATTTGAGTGTGTTAGCAGGCCCTGTTGTCTGATCACTAATACTAATTAAGGATCTTTAGATCTTGTATTGGTTATACCTCAAAAATGTATCCACTCAACTCCCTCTTATCACTGTGTTACTCTTTAAAATTTGCTCTTTTAAATTAATTTTCAGACCAGTTATTTTAAAGGCCAGAAACACTTCTTAACTCTACACATATACTTACTATGCACAAAGTAGACAAACGTCATTTTATTTACAGAATTTTCAGTTGGAAACTAATTATCTAGGTAGGGCACATTCCTGAGTTACAGCTTTCTTACCTAGTTCTTCTAGAAAATTTTATTTGTCTCCACTGCTACAAGGTTTCCATCAATAAGTGAAACTGAGATTCTGTTCTGACTTCAAGAAAACCAAATATTCAACACCAGATAAGTAAGACTAGTTATATAAATTGTGTTCCATTCATATGATGAAATATTATGCTCCCACTAAAAATATGAAGCAAGCATTTCAATGACATAATTCTTGTGATATGTCATTAAATTAAAAGCTGGAATCCAAAATTATATATATAAATGATTTTTTTTTGTACAGAAGCCATCAAAAATATTAGAAGGAAGCATGATAATTATCAACCATGTCTGATCCTAGATTTGGAAATTATGCACGATTCTTGGTAAGAAATTTAGATATTATTCTACTGTTAACTGAAGAAGTACTATTTTTAGGTTGGAAGTGGCATCATTTGATTTATAATTTTAAACAGGCTTTGGTTAATACATAAGTAGTAAGAAAGTTGTTAGAAGTCTATTGCTAGAATCACATGAAAACTTTTAGAGGCTCAAACCCCAGTGATGACATAAGGTGAATGAGAAGTACCAATATTTATGATATAATGTAAAGGCAGAATGTAAATTTTTGGACTGAACAACTGGAAATATAAATTTATTTAAGTGGTGAACTCCAATGTGTAATTAGGGAGGATTGAATATATAACTGAAAGTGAGAAAGTGAAGATAGTGAGTATGGACAGTGAGTATATACTGTACAGTGAGGGTTTTGAGGCAGACCTGATGTATAAAGGAAGTTTTAAAATGATCTCTGTATACTGATAGAGATGATCTGGGTGAAAGTGAAAAATTGATTCTGGGGATAATCGGGAAAATTGCAGAAACAAAACTTTGAGGAAAAAAATGATTGACAATTATAAAGTACTTATTATGCCCGGATGTAATATAATCACTTTACACTTACTAATTCATTATCTTCTTACTCAATTTAAGTGGGGTACTGTTACTATTCCCAGATTATGGAGAAGAAAACTAAGGCATACAGAGGTAAGTAACTTATCTTCATTCTTAATGACTGTCTGATACTACCTCAGAAAACTGATTGTAAGGTTAATCCAGGGGACATATGGAGGTTTAATACTAGAAAGAAAGAGAGACATTTTTTTCTATTTCAAAGGAAATGAGGTATACGTGTGAGGTGGTTGGTGAATTTGGTTTTGGGAAGAGGAAGCAGTTCTCATCTGATAGAATTGATTTTCTCTCTATATGTGAGGGGAAATCGGCTGAGATGGAGATAAGGACAAGAGTTAGAAACTCAAAAGAAAAAACAAGCAGGTCTGAACTATTCATTTCAGAGACTAAGGGAATGCAATTTATTAAAGAGGTACAATATAATTACTTGACAACGTGTGACTACCCATTGAGATTTATGAATGTAGGTACCAAGCAAGGGAACATTTGCATTTACAGAGGCAAATGTATTGACGGATAAAGACTGCCTATTTTATAGACCCGGGATCTAAGCTGAGTCTATAAGGAAGGACATGGGAACATGGAGGTGACCAACAGCGACGTGAATGGATTAAAGGCCCTGATGTAGTCTAGGTGTTATTAAAACGCAAGTGCTAGAGTAACAGATTGGAGGTTAGAAGCGGAGATGCTTGTAACTGGGATTTTTCAAGGTAGCACAGTTACGGAGGAAAAGCTCTTTGGAAGTGGCATGCCAAGGAACTGAGACTCCCAATGATGAAGGAAAAGTGGCCTAGAAGCATCAATGGGGAAATAGGAGGATATCTATTTCATGTCATTAAAAATTATTCTGCCTGCTATAAATAGTTGTTTAAGGTTAGTGAAATCTATGCATTTGTATTAATGACAGAAAGTATGAACTTGCAGAAACCAAAAGTGTGTTTTTACAAACTGATAGTATGTCAAGTTAAACAGCTCTGATAGTAACAAAAGGAGAATGATTGAATATAATATGGCTATCAATTGTAACAAAATCTTGAAATATTTTCTTTATAATTCTCAGAAATGAATATTTCCATAAGGAATAAGTAATAAAGATGTGATAGAATTCAACTGATCAGTGTGCTTCCAAGCAGGAATGCATCTAATGTGAAACTGGCAAATAGCATGAAATGAAATGAGCACAATTTTATGTATTATTTATTCTAAGTTTTTTACATTTATATTGACACAGGAAATAAATATAATGAACAGTCATGTGGGTTGAGCAGCATTTAAATAGTAAATCATCTAATTAACTAGTCACTTGAAAGCAAAAAGGAAAATTTGCTTTGGATCTGTTGATTAATTGTCACATTTCAAGAACATGTTTTAGCTGGCTGCATTTAAAAAGAAATAATATGAGATCATGAAAGCATTTCATAGTAATGAGCAGTCTCTGGTTTCTGTTTATTGCATGTACAAAGGATACTAACAATAGTTTTGGAAAAATGAGTAAAGCTCTCAGAATAACTAGCACAGAGAGATGAAACACTGGTGTGAGGCAGATCAATTCTAACAGTATCTCCTGGGAAAAGAACATACTTTCTTAAAGCTAGAGTGGAAGGAATATGTGCCTCTAATTGTATGGTTTTAAATAGTCACCTTTGTACCAAATTCCAGTTCTGGCCACATACATTCACAGGAAGGTAAACACAGGGGTTTACTACAGACTCATCTGTCATATCAACCATTATTGTGTTTTATATTCTAGCAGGCCCGCAAACAGGGTCTTCCTTTATACATGATGGGGAGAGGATCCAATGTTTGAATGATTTCTTTGCAATTTCCCTTTTTGTTAAAATTGCTCCTTTCACATTCAAAATGACAGCTGGAAAAATAAAAGATCGAGACCCTAATACTTTCTAAGTTATATAAATACTAGGTTTTTTTTTTTTTTCTAGGCATCTACATGTGGTAATGGGAACAGGAAAAAATAAGTGGAAATAAATTGTGAAGAAAGAAGAAAGAAGAGAGATTTCAAAAATAGAGTCTATCTGGTGTGTGTCTTTTTCTGTTTTCTTTTTTCCTAGAAGGTTGGTTATGCTCCATTGGTCAAAACAACACCACTTGGGGAATTATTTCCTCTCTGTCAGGCCATATACCTAATGCAGAAGAGAATGTAACAATATGGAAAATGTTTCTGATATGATTGTAAGTGAAAAAAATAAACTCGAAGCGGAAAGTCTTAAAGGCTTTGTCCTGACTCCCTATTTCCTCCCTCACTTCATTTCCTACGACTTTCCTTACTGTTCCCTGGATTCCAGCCTCATTGGCCTCCTAGGCATGTCCCTGCCCAGGGACCTCAGCCTGGCTCTGGCCCATGTCTAGACCTCTCTTTCCCTAGATATCCACGTGACTATTTCTTCTCTTTTAACATTGTTTCTAGTGTGAGTATCTCAAGTAGGTCTACTCTTTTATCCTATTTAAACTTTCAATGCCCTTTCCCAAACTCCGAGCACACCTTTCCCCTGCCATATCTTCTCTATTTTTTTTAACTATAGTATGGCAAAACTTTCTAATGTAAACATACTTTACCGCTCTCGCGCTCTCGCTCTCGCGCTCTCGCTCTCGCGCTCTCGCTCTCAGTTGGGGGTCTCACTACGCTGATGACATTTCCGGCCTGGCTTGAAGTGATCCATCTGCCTCAGCTTCCGAAGTTGCTGGGTAATTCTTTTATATTACCTGTATTGAACCTCCCAAAGTTTTATTTTCATGAAGGCAAAGATTTTTGGTTTAGAATGTATTCTAAGGTCTCAAAATGATGTTGGCGGTCAATGAATATTTGTTGAAAAATGAATAGATGCATAAACGGTATTGTCACTATGTTTACTGCAGTTTTAAAAATTTTGTACATACATTGCTAAGGCTTCAAAAAATGTGAAAAATTTAAAAGTTAGATTTATTGAGATGACAGAATTGTGAAGAAATGATGTCTTCTTATTTGGTGTTGAATTATTTCTAAAATGCTGTACAATGAGATAATAAAAATAAACGAAAATGTGTGGAAAAGGTTTTTATTTCCTTTCATACAAAGTAAGAATATTACAAACAGATATGGTGATCAATTCAGTACACTACTGAATACTATGAAGCAGAGATGGCCTAGTTCATCAGTCAATATTAAATGTATTTATCTGTTTTTGAGCAGATTTCAGCCTGTATTAAACAAAATATGCAGCATAGAAAGCCCTAGGCATGAGAACACATGCATTCTTTTAGAAATGCACTTTAAATCTAAATTCATTTGATGATTTGTTATCCCAAATATGTGTGGTCTCTGGAAAGAAATTTTACATAGTGTTTTGCTTTGTTTCTAAGAATGTTTATTTTTTTATTTCAATGTGCAGCATTACCTGTGATACCTTTCTTTGAATTAAAATTGAATGATCAGTAAGTCACAAGGCAACACATTAAAATTATAGTAAATATTATAGCATTAGCACTTAAAGGATAAATTCACATTTCTCACTTCTTTCTAATTCACAGTAATGAGTTTTATTATACTGAATATGGGTTATTGTGTGAGATAATTGATTTATCAAAGGATTGTATAAAAAGAAAATTCGAAGTCCCTGCATCATTTCAGATACTCTTTTACTTCTAATTCTTTTCCAAATGATGGCATGCAATTGAGCAAATTCTCCATGATAAATTCCCTTTCAGGTATATAAGTATTGCATAGGAAACATTTTCTCTATCCTATTTCAAAGTAATAAATATTTCTGACCAAGGATGAAATCAGAAACTTCACTGTGAGTATCTGAAATAGTTTTTGAACAAAATGAAATCATTTATGTCCATTATTTTACCTACTTGCTTACAGATTTGGTATGAAAAGAAAGGGAATTCAGAATAAAAGAAAAAAGAAAAAGCATTCTTAAATAAAATGATCCTCGCCAAAGTGTAACATACCTGTAAACCCAGCAATTTGGAAGGCTGAGGCAGGCAAATCTCTTGAGCTCAGGAGTTTGAGACCATTGTGAGCAACGGGCAAAACCCCATCTCTACAAAATAAATAAATAAATAAATAAATAAACAAACTAAAAACTAAAACTGACAGGCATGGTGGCACGCACCTGTAGTTCCAGCTACTCAGGAGGCTAAGGTAGAAGGGTTGTGTGAGCCCTGGGAGGTTGAGGTTGCAGTGAGTAGCAATCGCACCATTGCGCTCCAGTTTAGGTGACAGAGTGAGACCTTGTCGTAAAACAAAATCCTTTAATTAAATCTTTAAGGTAGAATTTTATGTCAATGAAAAAGTTTAAAGGAAAAAATCATTATGTGCATGCACTCAGATTATATTTAAAAGTGAATGAAAAGAAAAAGGCATCTCAAGATTGCCTTCAAACAGTGTTATTTACCTAGCAAACATTGAATAGATATTTGGGAAAATAAATGTACTATTTACTTGTTTCACTTCTGTATAGAGTGATGTTTTTAAGGTCAGTTCATTGAGGTATAATTTACTTACAGCAAGATTCACCATTTTCAGTGTATAGATCTATGCATTTGACAAATGTGTCTGGTTGTGTAATTGCCACAGGAGTCAAGATATGTAATAGTCTCACTCTACCAAAATTATTTCAGTCTCCTTTGTAGTCAGCTCCTCTCCTGAGCCACAGCCTTATAATGTTCCTTCTTTTTTTTTTTTTTTTTTTTTTCTGATAGTATTCCTTGATCTGAAGTCTATTTTGTCTGGTATGAATGTAGTCACTTCAGCTTTCCTCTAATTAGTGTTGGTATAGTATATCTTTTTACATCATTTTATTTTTAATCTATACTTGTCTTTATATTTAAAGGGGTTTCATCTGGACAGAATAAATTGCTTGTTAGCCAATCTGACCATCCCTGTCTTTTCATTAGTGCTATGATAGCTATTATTAACTGTTCACTTGACTAAATTGAGAAATATCTAGATGGCTGGTAGAAGAATTATTTCTGTGTGTGTCTGGGAGGATTCTTCCAGAGGAGATGGACCCGTGAGTCAGTGGACTGAGACAGGAAGACTCACCCTCGGTGTAAGCAGACACCGTCCAATTGGCTGGAGGACAACAGACCAAAGAAAGGGGATACCCAGTATTCTCTGGCTTCTCTCTCCCTTTCTGAGTAGAATACCTTCCTCTCCTCCTGACCTTAGACAAAAGACTCCAGATTCTTTCAGCCTCTGGATTCTGTGACTTGCAGCAGCAGCCTCCTGGAGCCTCTCAGACTTCCTTGGTTCTAAGGCTTTTGACTAAGCCATGCTACCAGCTTCCCTGGGAGCCACACTACCGGCCTCTCTGGTCCTCCAACTTGCAGATGGCCTGTGCTAGAACTGCACCTTTGTGACCATGAGCAAATTCCTCCTAATAAATTACTTTCTTGTATATGCTATTGGTTCTGTCCCTCTGGAGAGCCCTGACTGATATAAATGCATTTAAATACTTTTATAAGTTATAAATATATAGTTAAATTAAAATCTGCTTTCTTGCTATTTGTTTTCTATTTGTTCCATCTGTTCTTTGTTCCTTTTGTCTCCTTTCTGTCTAATTATGACTGAGTAGTTTACATAATTCTATTTTATTTCATGATTAGCTTATTATATATATCTTTTTAAAATGTAGTGGCTGCTATAGGGTTTTCAATGCACATCATTAATTAATAACAATGTACTTTCAAATAGCATCATACTGCTTCATTTAGATTGCAATTTACAAAACAGCATACTGACAATCTTCCCCCTCATCTTTCGTGCCATTGATTGATGTTATCCATTTTATATTTACATATGATATAAACCCCAAATGCATTTCTACCAGTGTTTTTTAGGCATTCAATGATACTTTAGTGTATTACTGAATGTTTAACGAAAAGTGATTTAGAGTGGTTTAAAATAAAAAAGTGTCTTTTAAATTTACTTTCATTTTAACTATTCCTAGAGTTTTTCATTTGCCTGTGTGGGTATAGATTCAAATTTCTGTCTAGTATCATGTTTCTTTGCCTAAAGACTTGTTTGTTTTCTGTTTGATTGTTTTTTGAAATATTTCCTGTGGTGCAGGTCTGCTGATATTAAATTCTTTTACATATATATATGTATATTTGTATGTATGTATTCATTTGTTTCAAAAACTATTTAACCTTCATTTTTGATAGATAGTTTTTAGCATTTCTATTTGACTATTTTTAATAGTTTTCATTTCTCTGCAAAAGTCCACATCTGTTCATGGCTGTTGACCATGTTTTCCATGAGAAATTATAATTTATTAAGTATTTAAAAGTTCCTGTCCAATAGTTCCAATGTTTGGGCCATTTCTAAGTTTGTGTCTGTTAATTGCTTTATCTCTTTCCAGTGGGTTCTTTTTTCTTACTTGTTTGTGAGCCTTCTATTTCTTCTATTGAATGCCACTCATTGTGAATAGCTCCAGTAAGGACAGGGAGAAATAATATATGTGCCTGAAAATAGGCATGCCTCTTTGCTAGACCAATAGTGCATGCAGTTGACTCAATCTACTCCATATCTGAGCTGGTTTGAGTTTTATTGTTCCTATTGTTTCCTTGAGTGTATCACAGAGTTTAAATCCTGGAGGGTTATCTTGTGTTTATCTTGGGAGCTGGGTTGCCAGAGCGTTTTGCTGAATGTTTCTACTCCACCCTTGGCTTTCAGCCCTTCCCTTTGTACCTGCACCTCATAGTGGTTGTCACTCCTCTTATCTCTCTCACAGAGATAGACATTTGTAGCTTGTGAATTGGGACTTTCTAACCTTATTGTAGAAGTGGAAAGGAGTTTCTTTATTGTGCTGCTCTAGCCTCATTCTTAGGCTGGCCTTGTGTCCCTGGGCCTTAGGGATGGAGCTTTGGCAGTCATCCTGATGCTCACCTCCTTGGCAGGCAAACCCTATCTTATATTTTTAGTAGTTCTTGTGTGGGACTTTCTTGCTGCTGCAGTGATAGGGTTGAGCATGGTTTCCTGTTTCCTTAAAAATAAAAGTTTTTTTTCTTTTTCTCCAGCTGTAATGGATCTTAATTTGTGCCCTGAGGTTGACAGGGCTTACTGTTCTTTCCTCAAGGGCTTAAAACTCTCAGGAAAAGATGGTTCTGCCAGGGCTTTGTGCCTTTCCTGCAGTGGTGGCCTCTCCCCTCCTCCGGGTCATAAAACAAAGTTAGATTTTTATTGTTTTCCTGCCGTGGCATCAGAGTCTCTCATCAACACTAGTTGCGTTCCACAGAAAAAAGGATGAGTGGGTGCAAATCCCCCTTGTGTTTATGGCTCCACGGATTATATGGTTTTGCACCCACCCACAAGCAGCCTTTATCAGTTCATTAACAATTTCAGTTAATTTTTTATCTATTGTAATGGCAACTCTTCCTTCCATGCTCTGTGCTTGTGATGGGCTTGTGTTTCATTTTTCTTTGAAGATGCATCTTTTTTATTAGATTTTAGGCTACTTGGTTGCCCTGAGACTTCCAGTCTGTGGTTCAAATAATTACAATTGTATAGTTCATTCAACTTTTTGTATTGTAGTTGTTAGAATAAAAGCAATGCTCTTTCCAGCTTTCAGCATCTTAAGTAGTCAGGGAGACCCTAGAATGCTTTTTTTTCCACAAGATCTCCCCCTGTTGCCCAGGCTGGAGTGCAGTGGTGCAATCTAGGCTCACTGCAACCTCTGCCTACTGGACTCAAGGGATTCACCTGCCTCAGCCTCCTGAGTAGCTGGGAATACAGGCGGGCAACCCATGCCCAGCTAATTTTTGTATTTTTTGTAGAGGTGGGATTTTGCCATGTTGCCCAGGTTGGTCTAGATCTCCTGAGTTCAGGTGATCTGCCTACTTCTTCCCCGAAGTGTTGGGATTAAAGGCTGTGAGCCACTGTGCCCAGACCCAGGATACCTTTGTGCTGTCTCTTATACACATCTAGATGTGTATAAGAGACAGTCTGTATAGAGTGATGTTTTTAAGGTCAGTTCATTGAGGTATAATTTACTTACAGCAAGATTCACCATTTTCAGTGTATAGATCTATGCATTTGACAAATGTGTCTGGTTGTGTAATTGCCACAGGAGTCAAGATATGTAATAGTCTCACTCTACCAAAATTATTTCAGTCTCCTTTGTAGTCAGCTCCTCTCCTGAGCCACAGCCTTATAATGTTCCTTCTTTTTTTTTTTTTTTTTCCTGATAGTATTCCTTGATCTGAAGTCTATTTTGTCTGGTATGAATGTAGTCACTTCAGCTTTCCTCTAATTAGTGTTGGTATAGTATATCTTTTTACATCATTTTATTTTTAATCTATACTTGTCTTTATATTTAAAGGGGTTTCATCTGGACAGAATAAATTGCTTGTTAGCCAATCTGACCATCCCTGTCTTTTCATTAGTGCTATGATAGCTATTATTAACTGTTCACTTGACTAAATTGAGAAATATCTAGATGGCTGGTAGAAGAATTATTTCTGTGTGTGTCTGGGAGGATTCTTCCAGAGGAGATGGACCCGTGAGTCAGTGGACTGAGACAGGAAGACTCACCCTCGGTGTAAGCAGACATCGTCCAGTTGGCTGGAGGACAACAGACCAAAGAAAGGGGATACCCAGTATTCTCTGGCTTCTCTCTCCCTTTCTGAGTAGAATACCTTCCTCTCCTCCTGACCTTGGACAAAAGACTCCAGATTCTTTCAGCCTCTGGATTCTGTGACTTGCAGCAGCAGCCTCCTGGAGGCTCTTAGACTTCCTTGGTTCTAAGGCTTTTGACTAAGCCATGCTACCAGCTTCCCTGGGAGCCACACTACCGGCCTCTCTGGTCCTCCAACTTGCAGATGGCCTGTGCTAGAACTGCACCTTTGTGACCATGAGCAAATTCCTCCTAATAAATTATCTTTCTTGTATATGCTATTGGTTCTGTCCCTCTGGAGAGCCCTGACTGATATAAATGCATTTAAATACTTTTATAAGTTATAAATATATAGTTAAATTAAAATCTGCTTTCTTGCTATTTGTTTTCTATTTGTTCCATCTGTTCTTTGTTCCTTTTGTCTCCTTTCTGTCTAATTATGACTGAGTAGTTTACATAATTCTATTTTATTTCATGATTAGCTTATTATATATATCTTTTTAAAATGTAGTGGCTGCTATAGGGTTTTCAATGCACATCATTAATTAATAACAATGTACTTTCAAATAGCATCATACTGCTTCATTTAGATTGCAATTTACAAAACAGCATACTGACAATCTTCCCCCTCATCTTTCGTGCCATTGATTGATGTTATCCATTTTATATTTACATATGATATAAACCCCAAATGCATTTCTACCAGTGTTTTTTAGGCATTCAATGATACTTTAGTGTATTACTGAATGTTTAACGAAAAGTGATTTAGAGTGGTTTAAAATAAAAAAATGTCTTTTAAATTTACTTTCATTTTAACTATTCCTAGAGTTTTTCATTGGCCTGTGTGGGTATAGATTCAAATTTCTGTCTAGTATCATGTTTCTTTGCCTAAAGACTTGTTTGGTTTCTGTTTGATTGTTTTTTGAAATATTTCCTGTGGTGCAGGTCTGCTGATATTAAATTCTTTTACATATGTATATATGTATATTTGTATGTATGTATTCTTTTGTTTCAAAAACTATTTAACCTTCATTTTTGATAGATAGTTTTTAGCATTTCTATTTGACTATTTTTAATAGTTTTCATTTCTCTGCAAAAGTCCACATCTGTTCATGGCTGTTGACCATGTTTTCCATGAGAAATTATAATTTATTAA
>NW_012108186.1:1296934-1300979 GCF_000951045.1 Mandrillus leucophaeus | reverse complement strand
AAAATCCTACTCTTCAATTCATTCTTGATACCACCTCTTCTAAATTGACTTCTCTGATCTGATTTGCCAAACCTTTTCTAAAATATTTATAAGTGATATGGATTGATCCTCCCTTCCCTTCCCCTGTAGTCATGGTTTATTATCATGCCTATAAATATGTATTGAATACATTGATAATCTTTCCTGCTTTGTATGTACTCGAGACATTTGTAAATAAAATATAACCTATGTTACCAAAAAGTTTGAAATAACTCACGTATGACATGGATATGTTAATTAGCCTAATTTGCTCATTCCACAATATATGCATGCATTGAAGCATCACATTATATGCCATAAAAATATATACAATTATTATTGCTCAATAAAAATAAAATAAAACAAAGAACTCACCTCAAACTTTGAGCCAGTCTCTTTGGAGATGAGTAGGATAACTTGTTAGTTTTTAAATTGATCTATTTAGCTTTATTATATCATTTTCAGCAAGTTTAGGTTAAATGTAAATCTCTTAAAATTATATGTTTAATCCTGATTATGTTTTTCAACATCATGCGCCATATAATATTCAATTATAATTTATTATTTTTATATATCTTATTTATCTATGACTACTCAGTATTTTTTCCTTCCAACTTGCTACACATATTTTCTTATTTTTAAAATTAATTGAGGAGAAAAGCCACCTCTGGTAAGAAAATAATTATCACATATAGTATTTTTGTTTTCTGTTCTATTGACATCTGCTTTAATCCCTATTAATTCCTTCAATCTACTGTGCTTAGGCGTGTTTATTTTTTCTATGTTCTTGAATTCTCAGTTTTAGTAGGTTTATTTTCATTTTTAATTGGTTAATAGAAGCATTTAAGTTATAAATGTTTTTCTAAACACAACTTTGATTATGTTTCATCACATGGTATTGTTTGTAAGTATATAATTGTACTTTCAGTTTTCTCTTTTGATTAAAAAATTATTTAGCAATTAGTTTTAATATTCACCTATTTGCTGTTTCTGTGTATGCTATTGGCATTAATTCTAATCTTATTACATGTTGTATTAGGCCGAGATATCCAATAATAAGATGCCAAGACAGAATTAATGTACAAAGATTTAATTAGAGGACATGCTTGTGTGAAGGGAAACAGGAAGGAAACTGGGCAAAGTTGGGAGAGCTACCATACAGCAATGCAATGCTGACCCTGAGTGAGAGAGAGAGGGTGGGAAGTGTTGGCGAAGTATCCTAGACTACTACTGTGCAGTTTTGAAGTTTTGACAGTACTTTTGAGGAGTCCTGGAGTCAGTGAGTTGAAAATGTAGTCCTCAATCTCCCAGGCATAAATCTTCCTAACTATAACAACTGCACTCAGCCTTTGTTTTAGAAGGGCTTGTGGGATGCATGACCTTGGTGCAAATGAGGTGATAGATTTCAAAGCGTAGCGTCCCAGACCTCATTCAGTTATGTGCCCTATGCCTGGATTTCTGTGAGGTGAATTCTCACGCTCACCACCCACCTAATCAGAGTGTGTTCTATATTGATTTGTACATAATATTGTTAGATTCTCTTTGGGTCTAGTTCAAATTATATTTTGTAAACTTTCCATGACATTTATAGTACAATAATTTATATATACTATTAAAAAGGTAGATAAATGTATGAAATAAATATTATTAATTTTATTATTCAATTCCTTGATTTAATGTTTTACTTTTTATCCATTTGATCTGCCAAAGATGCAGAGAACGTTTTGTTGTTGTTGTTTTACTCGTGAAGCTTCACGTATTTATCAGTACTCTTGTCACGGGAACATAAATATGAGCTCACAGTTAACCTGTTTGAATAACAAACATTTTTCTTTGACCCATGGAAAGCTTTTCCCATTGAATTCTAACTTTTTCGGTATTAACATTATTAACACATGCCTTCTTTGTGTTTATTTTATATTTCTGCTTATTCATCACATTTAAACAACTTTGTGTTACTTTCTAGTACATCTTTAATAAAGAGCATATATTTCAATTCTCCTTTTGGTCTAATATGATGATTAAGTTTTTGGAAGTAGAGGAGAATAATCTATTCACATTAATGTGATAAACAATAGCTTACTCTAGTCATATTAAGATGTATGTCTTTTCTCATGTTTTGGAGAGACTGAAGTTTATTCTCTCCTTTGCTGTATATGCAACCTTTTTAGTGATTGTGAAATCACCCCTTCAGTTTTATCCATTTAGTGTTTAGATTCAATTTTAGAAATAGGTTTTTTATTTAATTTTATTTCATTCTGCGTTCCAAGATACATGTGCAGGACATGCAGATTTATTACATGGGTAAGCATGTGCCATGATGGTGTGCTGCATCTATCAACCTATCACCTAGGTATTAAGCCCCATATACATTAGGTATTTATCCTGGTATTTTCTCTCCCCCTGCTCCTGAAAGGGCCCCTGTGTGTGTCGTTCCTCTTCCTGTGTCCATGTGTTCTAATTGTTCAGCTCCCATTTTTGTGTGAGAACATGCAGTGTTTGGTTTTCTGCTCCTGTGCTAGTTTGCTGAGGATAACAGCTTCAAGCTCCATCCGTCTCCCTGCAAAGGATGTGATCTCATTCCTTTTATGGCTGCATAGTATTCCATGGTACATATGTACCACATTTTCTTTATCCAGTCTATCATTGATGGGCATTTGTGTTGATTCCATGTCTTTGCTATTGTGAATAGTGCTGCAGTACACATACACATGCATGCATTTTTATAGTAGAATGATTTATATTCCTTTGGGTATATACCCAGTAATGGGATTGCTGGGTCAGATGGTATTTCTGGCTGTAGATCTTTGAGGAGTCGCCTCACTGTCTTCCACAATGGATGAACTAATTTATATTCCCATCAACAGTGTAAAAAGTGTTTCTGTTTCTCCGCAGCCTCACCAGCATCTGTTGTTTCTTGACTTTTTGTAATCGTCATTCTGACTGGTCTAAGATGGTATCTCATTGTGGTTTTGATTTTCATTTCTCTAATTGGCAGTGATGTTGAGCTTTTTTTCATATGTTTGTTGGCCACATAAATGTCTTCTTTTCAGAAATGTCTGTTCATGTCCTTTGCCCACTGCTTAGTGGGGCTGTTCATTTTTTTTCATGTAAATTTGCTTAAATTCCTTATGGATTTTGGATATTAGAACTTTGTCAGATGGGCAGAGTGTAAAAGTATTCTATCAGGTCCACTTTTTCCAGAGCTGATTTCAAGCCCTGAATATCCTTGTTAATCTTCTGTCTCGATGACACAAAAGTCTCCCACTATCATTGTGTGGGAGTCTAAGTCTCTTTGTAGGTCTCTTTGTAGGTCTCTAATAATTTGCTTCATGAATCTGGGTGCTCCTGTATTGGGTGCATATACAGTTAGGATAGTTACCTCTTCGTATTGAATTGATCTCTTTCCCATTATGTAATTCCCTTCTTTGTCTTTTTTGATCTTTGTTGGTTTAAAGTCTGTTTTGTCAGAAATTAGGATAGCAACCCCTGCTTTTTTCTGCTTTCCATTTGCTTGGTAAATTTTGTTTCATCCCTTTATTTTGAGTCTATGTGTGTCTTTGCACATGAGATGGGTCTCTTGAATACAGCACACTGATGGGCCTTGACTCTCTCCAATCTGCCAGTCTGTCTTTTACTTGGTGCATTTAGCCCATTTTTATTTAAAGTTAATATTGTTATGTGTGAATTTGATCCTGTTATCATGATGCTAACTGGTTATTTTGCATACTAGTTGATGCAATTTCTTTATTGTGTCATTGGTCTTTGTATTTCAGTGTGTTTTTGCAGTGGCTGCTACCGGTTTTTTCCTTTCCATATTTAGTGCTTCATTCAGGAGTTCTTGCAAGGTGGGCCTGGTGGTGACAAATTCCCTCATTTGCTTGTCAGAAAAGGATTTTATTTCTTCTTTGCTTATGGTACTAGATATGAAATTTGCTTGGCTGGATATAAAATTCTGGGTTGAAAATTATTTTCTTTAAGAATGTTAAATAGTACTACCTAGGTTTTCTTCTAGGGTTTTTATGGT
>NW_012108186.1:1268545-1294684 GCF_000951045.1 Mandrillus leucophaeus | reverse complement strand
GGCCTATCATGGGGAGGGGGGGGGGGGGAGGGATGGCATTGGGAGTTATACCTGATGTAAATGACGAGTTGATGGGTGCTGAGGAGTTGATGGGTGCAGCACACCAACATGGCACAAGTATACATATGTAACAAACCTGCACATTATGCACATGTACCCTAGAACTTAAAGAATAATAATAATAATAAATAAATTAATTAATTAATTTAAAAAAAAGAATGTTAAATATGGGCCCCAAATCTCTTTTGGCTTGTAAGGTTTCTTCTGAGAGATCTGCTATTAATCGAATGAGCTTCCCTTTGTAGGTGACCTGGCGTTTCTCTCTGGCTGCCCTTAACATTTTTTTTCCTTCATTTTGACCTTTGAGAATCTGATGATTATGTGTCTTGGGGTTGATCTTCTCGTGGAGTATCCTACTGGGATTCTCTGGATTTCCTGATTTTGAATGTTGGCCTGCCTTGCTAGGTTGGGGAAGTTCTCCTGGATGATGTCCTGAAGTGTGTTTTCCAACTTGGTTTCATTCTCTCCATCTCTTTCCGGTACCCCAATCAGTTGTAACTTCAATCTTTTTACATAATCCCATAGTTCTTGGAGGTTTTGTTCATTTCTTTTCATTCTTTTTGTCTGAGCTTGTCTGTCGGTCTTATTTCAGCAATATAGTCTTCAAGCTCTGAAATTCTTTCCTCCACTTGGTCTATTCAGCTATTGATACTTGTGGTTGCATTGTGAAGTTCATATGTTGTGTTTTTCACCTCCATCAGATCATTTGTGTTCCTCTCTCACCTGATTATTTTGGTTAACAGCTCCTGTAATGTTTTATCATGGTTCTTAGCTTTTTTGCATTGGGTTAGAACATGCTCCTGTAGTTCAATGAAGTTCATTATGACCCAGCTTCTGAAGCCTATTTCTGTGAATTCATCCATCTTAGCTTCTGCCCAGTTCTGTGCCCTTGCTGGAGAGGTGTTGTGATCATTTGGAGGAGAAGAGGCACTGTGACTTTTTGAGTTTTCAGTATTTTTTCATTGATCCTTTTTCATCTTTGTGAGTTTACCTAGCTTAGATTTTTGAGGCTGCTGACTTTTGGATGGGGTTCTTGTGAGGACTTTTTGTTGATGATGTTGTTGTTGCTTTCTGTTTGTTTGTTTCTGTTAACAATCAGGACCCTTTTCCATAGGACTGCTGTGGTTTGCTGGAGATCCAGTTCAGACCCTGTCCCTTCTGAATCTAGAGGTGTTACTAGTGGAGGCTGCAGAATAGCAAAGATGGCAGGCTGCTCCTTCCTCTGGGATCTCTGACCCAGAGTGGCATGACCTGATGCCAAAAGGAACACTTCTGTATAAGGTGTCTGGCTGTCCCTTTTGATGGGGGCTCTCACCCAGTCAGGAGGCAGGGGATCCAGGACCCACTTAAGGAAGCACTCTGGCTGCCCATTGGTGGAGGGGGTGCACTGCATTGGGGGAAATTTCGCTCATCCAGACTGCCTGGATTCCTCAGAGCCAGCAAAGGGAAAGACTAAGTCGGCTGATCTGCAAAGACTCAATGCTCCTCCCACTATAGGCTTTGTCCCAGAGAGATCAGAGTTCTGTCCATAAAGCCCTTGCTGGAGTTGCTGAAATTCCCGCAGGCAGACCCCACCCAGTGAGGAGGCATGGGTCAGGGTCCGTCCTAAAAAGGCAGTCTGACCATGATCTGCCACAGCCACTGTGTTGCACTGTGGAGAATTCCTGCTGGGTCGAAATTTCCCGGTCTCCACAGCACCGGCAGGGGAAAAATGGCAGACTGGAGCTGCTGTGGTGGCTGCTGCCTCTCCCTACTAGGAGCTCAGTCATCTTAGGCAGCAGGCAGACACTGTGAACTTGGTAGTTTTAGATAGTCTCCAGCCAAATGGCTGCTCAGAGTTTGCATAGCTCTGTGCTTGGGACCCAAGACCTGGTGGCGTGAGCTCACTAGGGGGATCTCCTGATCCGCGTTTTGCACAGATTCATGGAAAAAACATGGTTTCCTGGGGTGGGTAGCACAATCACTGACCACCTCCCTTGGCTAGGGGTGGGAGATCCCCTTTCCCCCCATGGCTCCCAGGTGGGCCTTTCCACCACCCTGCTTTTCCTCGCTCTCTGTGGGTCACGCCACCTGCCTAGTCAGTCCCATTGAGAAAACCTGGATACCTCAGCTGCCAGTGCAGAATTCACTCACTGTTTTCGTTCTTTTGGGTGGGACCCTACAACTGCAGCTGTTTCTAGTCGGCCATCTTGTCATGTCCTACTACCTAGAAATATATTTTGATGTCCATGCATAAATAATCAAAAAAATTAAAGTATCCATTCTACTTCCCATAGCCTATGAAAAGGAAGAGATTTTTGTTTGCATTTATTTTTCCCCTTTCCTCAATCAACCCTCAGATTTGGGTATTTTAAAATAATAATTTTATACAGTATCTTCAAAATATCTTTATTTTTTCCAGTTTTATTGAGGTATAACTGGTATACAAAAATTACAATAATCGATGTATATAATTTGGTGAGTTTGGACATATATATACACTCATGTTACGATAATCACAATGAAAGTAATAAATATATCCATGTGTCTCTCTTTTTTTTTTAAGAACACAACATGAAATCTGCCCTCTTAAAATTTTAAATACACAATATCTTATTTTTGACTTTATGAGGTCGGTTGTACAACAGATCTCTGGAACTACTTCATCTTGTATAAGTTACAATTTTGTATGCACTGAGCACCTCCCCAGGTGCACCTCCTTCATCTCCTGGGAACTACTATTCTGTTGTCTACTTCCATGAGTTTGACTATTTTTGATGCCTCATATAAGAGGAATCATGAAGCTTTTGTCCTTCTGCAGCTGACTCATTTCATTTAGCATAATGTCTTCCAGGTCCATCCATATTGTTGCAAATGACAGGATTTCTTTCTTTTTTAAGGTTAAATGGTATTCCATTCTATGTATATGTCTTGTTTATTCAAGTTGTTCACCCATTTTTTATATCAAGTTATTTGCTTTTTTGTTAGTAAGTTTTAGGAGTTCCTTATGTATTTTGGAAGTTAAGCTCTTATTAGACATATGACTTGTAAACATTTTATATCATTCTGTAGGCCAACTTTTCACTTTTCATAATTTCCTTGGCTATACAGAAGCATTGTAGTTTGATATAGTCCCACTTACCTATTTGTGTTTTGGTTGCCCATGCTTTTGGTGTCACATTCATGAAATCACTGCTGAGACCAATGCCAAGAAGCTTTCCCCTATGTTTTTCCTAGGAGTTTTATGGTTGCAGATCTTATGTTAAAATCTTTAATTTATTTTGTGTTAATTTTTGTATATGGTATAAGAAAGAAGTTCAATTTTATTCTTCTGCATGTGGATATCTAATTTTCCCAACAGTATTTGCTGAAGGGGATTTTCTTTCCCAGTGTGTATTGTTGGCACTCTTGTCACAGATCAGTTGACCACATATGAGTAGGTTTAGTTCTCTATTCTGTTCCATTGGTCAGTGTGCCTATTTTATGCCAGTTACATATATTTTCTTTAAATAATTATTTTTAATTGTTGTTTTGTCAGTTGATTCCTCAAACTGAGGCTGAGATACATTTATGAGTGTTAAGAGGTTGAGAGGGGGTTGTCTATAAATAGGAAAGGAAATAATATTAATCTGAGAGAATCTCCAGAACATAATGCATATCTGACAGCTATGACAAGAAAGGTGAAGGAAGAAAGAAAAGAAAGGTGAAGGAAGATTGATCAAGGAGAGCCTCTGACTGCGATTCAGATCTCACAAAATTTCAGCCGACTCCACCAGGAGCTCCCAAAGGTTGCTTTTAAAAGAGTCCTGCGTTGGGTAGAAATGGCCAAATCCCAGTATTTCTCTTGTTCTGGGTCATTAGCTGAGGTATGCCCAGGAAGTGTCTGACCTTCCCTTGAATGCAGAGAAAGATCTTGAAGGCACTGCTATCTGAAGGCTGTCTGCTCACTACAAACCTTGTTCCCAGACAGCAAGTTCTTGCTCTGCCATGGTTTCTGCAGTTGTACTGTATGATATAATAGTGTCCACAGGTATTGTTTACACATTACACAGTTTTATTGTTCATAAAGCTCATTGCCATGCCTATTATAATATGTCTTTCTATACTTAGAATCTTTGTATTTTTCATTTTCCCGATGAGCTAGATCAACTTTTTATGCATAATTTTCTTGGTGGGCTTTTGAGGAGTATGTTTTCTGAGTCATGCCAAACTTGAGAAAATCTTTCCATTGCTCTGACAATTGGATCAGGCAGAAGCTTCATGGGTTTTAACTGTTTTGCTTAAGTATCCCAGAGAAAATGCTCTATTTTCTTCTGGCATGCAGTATTCTAGATGAGAATGCTAATATTTACTTTGATGACCACCTAATTTATTTTGCTTTGATGACCACCTAATTTAATTCTCCCCAGATTTTTGTGGAATTAAAAAATAACTATAATTGTTTCAAAGAGTTCTTCTTAGAAAAATCCATACTCTTACATGTATAACAATCTTTTATAACTTTTGCCTGATTTTTGGTAGAAATTTTGAACTGGTAACTTGGTCTTCCTTTAGCTCAGGGATCTTCGAATATTATAGTTGGCCACCTTGGTTCTGTCTTTATGTTTATCATTTGTATATTAGTTTGCCAATTCTCTTGTGCTTTTCTCTGTTATCTTACTCTTCTTCCTTTATTCTTTTTTTCTTTTTTTTCTGAGGTCTGGAAAAAATTTTAATATTTTAAAAAGCAATTTTATAAACCATCCAATGTATTGATCACTATCTTCACTGAGTCCTAAAAATTCAGTAACTGTGAATATTTATTAGAGTAAAGAGCTCTCTCAGTGGCTTAACACAATAAAACTTTATTGCTCATTTATATAAAGTCCCTATCAGTGTTTTGGTCAATGAGAAACTGTGTGTGGTCAGGGACTCAGGCGGTTAACCCCACAACTTCTCATATTGGAGCAGTCTGCTTGCTAGGACCTCAGGCTCCTATCCATTCAGCTAGGAGGTTAAGATAAAGTGGAGAATTACACTGTATTTTTAAATGAGCATGTCTGAAATTGATGTACATTACTTCCATTTATATTCCATAGGCTAAAATTCAGTTACATAAACAAGAGAAACAGGAATATGGAGTTTAACTATGTGCCTAGAAATATTAACAACTAGATTTTGTTGAACACGGAGCAGTCTCTCCCATATAATTAATTGTTCTCAGCTAAAATCAAATATCTCTGATCTAAGATTGACTGTCTTGTGAAATCACCAACTTTTTAAAAATGTGCTATTTTCCTATAAGTTTAATTTTTAGAGGATTTTTAATAAAAATAATTCAGCAGAATGATTCTTAGTTTTTTGGATAACTGAGTCTTCATAGTTCTAATAATCACAGCTTAAAAGGGAGCTCTATTTGTACCATTGATGATGGCATTTACTCCCAGCCCTCAC
This sequence comes from Mandrillus leucophaeus, assembly GCF_000951045.1. NCBI lineage: Eukaryota > Metazoa > Chordata > Mammalia > Primates > Cercopithecidae > Mandrillus > Mandrillus leucophaeus. The sequence continues at coordinate 1,289,212 of NW_012108186.1, read as the reverse complement.
ATGATCATATTCTAAGCTCTTCTTGTATCTCAAGACTAGTCGTCTATAAAATACAGACTCCAGACTCACTTGCCCACAGGAAACTATAGTTAGGAATCTAGAACAGATCCACAGCCTATTTTTATATATAAAGTTTTCTTATAACTGATTTTGTACTACAGTGGCTGAGTTGAACATTTGCAATGGATATTGTATGGCCTAAAGCCCAAATATTTACTCTCTGGCCTGTTACAGAAAAAGTTTGCTGATCCTTGGGCTAGAAATTACAGGGTATAGAAAATTAGGAGGTGTAAGCCCTCGGGTCTAGAACTGTGGAGAGTGGGTCTGAAGTGGCAATTAGGAGATACATAACCAGGAGGGCAACACAGAATAAGTCTACATTATTCTTAGATTTACTTTCTCCAGGTGAAACTTTCCCCATTCATTCAGTCATTTTCTAATGATATGTTTTCCCTCACCTCTATCACTACTACCTGGGAGTTCATACATGTCACTTAAAATGTGGCTTCAAATTTAATAGTTCATTATATACTTTATTAAAATATATGTAATAGTTTAAAAACCCTGCCAGTATTTTCTCTATATAAATACTTCTTTAAAATGCAGGCACTTGGGTATAATCTGATCAAAATTTCCAATTTAGAAATAATGTCACAAATTTTTTCTATATATGCCATATTGAAAGGGAACAAGCAAGCTGAGCTCTCTTTCCTGCCTAAAACTCTTCACATCAATTTATTTCCATTTGCTTTTCAGACAACTGGAAGGAATGGCTTGTCTGTGAATTTTCAATTCAGTGTCCAACAAAAATATCAACAGGTTTAGGTTACAAATAATAATCTCCTTTAATAGGCAGACATTAACACTATTTTTAAAAAACAAGATTGGAAATATCTACTGTAATCCCCTTTCCCCCTCATCAGTTAAAAAGAATTCAGGGTTTTAGCCAAAGCAGTTTTTCAAGCATAACTTATATTTATATTCCTCTTAGTTCCATCCTTTGAGCAATAGCATGTGAAGAAAAACTGCTTTAAGTAACAGCTTCTCTGAGCTAACACCTTATTTCTTCCCTGATATCTTATATATATGTATATAATATACACATATATAAATATGTATATAGGAATATATTTTATATGCATACTTTTTTTCTATGACTTTAAAGATGATATTAAAAGTCATGGTTTAATTCTTTAAATGTAGACCAAATCAAACTAAGTGAAAAAATGTAAGAATAATCTTGTAACTTTTAGTTTGTATTTTATGTATTAGTTTGTATTTACCCCTTTCACATCCAAATTAAGGCTCTCCTGAAATTCCTTCAGTCTTTTAAAAGTATGCAAAGTCTTTTGTCTCTTCTTTCACAGAACCCAGCTAAAAGCAGAGTAAAGAATGTAATGATGGGAATTTTTTATTTCTATCTCTAGGTTTCCCATAGGACTATAATACTGTATAATGCCTTCCCATAGGACTGTCTGATTCTCATCCCAACTCAGAAGAAGATACTGTAATCAGTGTCAGGCTAAATATAGGAACTTACAAAGTGTCAGGCTAAATATAGAAACTTACAAAAGTCAGCTTGCCAAATTAAGAACAGAAACTTTTAAGGCTATAATTAAAGGAAATATTTGAGAAAAACTAACAACCCTGAAATCATAGAAAAACTGTTAAAATATTAATTTATATAATTATCTAGTGTAAGAATAGATTTAATGCTTATGTTATTAGCATATGTGACAAGCATAAAATGCTCCCTTTCTACCATCACCAATGGTGTACATGTTCTAATTACTGGCACCTGTGATTATATTACTTTCTATAGCAAAAGAAACTTTTTAGACGTGATGAAGTTAAGGACCTCGAAACAGGGAAATCATCCTGTATTATCTAATGAATAATGGGCCCAGTCCTATTGAAAGATCCTCAAAAATGAGGGAAGCAGAAAAGAGGAATTAGAGGGAGATGTGATTATGGAAATATGGGCAGAGAAATGCAACACTGCTGGCTCTGAATAAGGAAGATGGAGACTGTGAGCTAAAGAATGTTGACAGACTCCGGAAGCTGAAAAAGGCAAGGAAATGAATTATTCCCTAGAGCCCACTAAAAGGAATACAGGCTTGCTGACACCTTAATATTAGCCCAGTGAAACCATGTCAGATTTCTGACCTATAAAATTATAAGATGATAAATTTGTGTTGTTTTAAGCTACTAAGTTTGTGGAAATTTGTTACTTAATAAAAAATTAATGCACCATACATAGTTATCAAAATTCTTTATGTTCCACTGGTTTTGTTGTTCACTAATAATCTTTTTAATACCCTGTTTCTCTGTTTCTGTATTTTCTACTTTGATTAAATTCTTAGTCTAAAAGACTAATTATTTGAGAGATTGTTTTTTGAGGAAGGTCACATATGTGGCATTGTCTAAATCATTCCATATATGAGAATAATTTTTAATTATCCTTGTTCATAACAGCAAATTTAACAGTGTAAAATTGAATTGTTGGGTCACAGTCATTTCCTTCATCCTCTGGATTTTATTTCATGGTCTTTACCTCCAACTCTCTCTCTTTCTTTCTGCTAGGCTACACTGGTTTTTCTTTCTTTGTAGGAAATCTTTTCCTATTTATAACTTTAAAAAATATGAATGCAGGTCTCTGTGTTTCTTTTCCTTATATGTAGTTCTTTTGCCCCAAAGACACAAATATTTATTCTGAAAAAAATTATTTTTAATATATCTACTCAGTTATTTACTCCTCGAATTTCTATTATTTGTATGTTACATTTCCCTCATCTGTTCATTGTCTCTTTTCTCTCATTATCTTACTTCTTTTTCTAAATATTGCAAGAATTCTCAAGGTGATGCTAATTTAATTTTCCTTATTAATTTTCCTTATTGTGTATTTTATTTACTGTGCTTTTATTTAATGTTTTTATTCTTTTAAAATCTGCATTCAGGCATTTTGGATTTTAGATTATTCTCATTTATTGTTTAATTTTATAAGCATAGTGTCTTCTAAAGAACATGGGTTAGACATTTTCTCAATTTTAGTTTTCTTCATCTTCTCATTTGTACTGATTCTTCAGAATAGGTACTACCTTTTGAAGTCAGTGATATTTCTTGGCTTTCTCATTCTAAATCCAAATCCTAAATCTGCTTTTCTCTCCATATATGAGCTTAGACAATTTAGTAATTACCTCTAAATTCAAATTCCTCATTTATAAAATGTTGACATGTACTTGAAAATAATTATATTATGAATAACTGAAATAACACAAAAAGGAGTTAACAAGGTGTCATGCATATGGTAATTCCTCAATGAGCACTAGTTGCCATTATAATCACTGTTACATCCTCTTCCTCTTCCTCAGCTTCACGGTAGAAGGAGGTCTATTATTATCTAGGTAGCAGCTGAGGTTGATTTTGTGGCAGTACTTGGGTACCTACTCTAATCTGACACATCTAGATAAAAGAAGAAAAAAAAGCCATTTAGAGTTACTATAATGTTTCTTTGACATTTCAGAATTTCATTTCATTGAGACCAGCCTGATTGACAACTGAGCCCGAGGCAGCTACAGCAGAAGATTTATTTCTGGCTATGAGTGTCTTTCCCTTCTTTAATATGGCAACCAGAAATTTGGTGGGGTGTTCTGCTCCAATCTTTATTTCTCCCACTTGCCTGGACTTGTCCACTTTCTCTTGCTTGAAGGTGACCATAGCCATACACAAGCTGTTTGCCTGAGTTGATAGTCTAAGTTTCTTCTAATGCTTTCACATTATGACAAAACCGTAAATGTGAATCTTTTTTCATTTTTAAAAAATTATCAAATCTTATTTCTGCTCATTTAGAATCTATTTAAGGTTCAGTAATTTCTAAAAATAGTTTGCTCTACTAACCTAAAATATCTAGCATTACTCCATTATAATGCAGTGAAAACTAAGCCAAGTTTTACATCTATTGATTTTTCTTGTATGTTCAACTATAGCTCAATCCCTATGTAAAGTTATAAGGCACTTTAAATAGGCAGTTATATATAGTAGAAATGGAGCCCCCCTCAATAATATGAAGCAACCTAAAAGGTATTAAAAAATACTTTCAAAGAAATCTCCTTCAGTTGAGGTTAAACAGATGTTGAATATGTTTTCTATTTTAAACACTACCATTGTGGTGTGCTCAGATTTTTTCCACCTAGCCAGGAATAAAATGATTCAGACTTTTAAATCCTCCCTCTTAAATTACTGGAAGTAATTGTTTTGTGATATGAAATTTTTATTTTAGCTCATATATTGTTTTATAATATTCTATCATTTTTCATATCTCTGGGCTATCTTTTTCTGAATTTCCACTTAAAGCTAAAAGACTCTGAAATGAACTTTATTGCCAATTCTTTGTCTGTTTTGGTACCAGTATCACGCTGTTTTGGTTACTGTAGCCTTGTAGTATAGTTTGAAGTCCAGTAGCATGATGCCTCCAGCTTGGATCTTTTTGCTTAGGATGGTCATGGCTATACAGGGTCTTCTTTGATTCCATATGAAATTTAATTTTTTTTTTTTCTAATTCTGAGATGCCAATGGTAGTTTGATGAGAATAGCATTGAATCTATAAATTACCAGGGAAGAACAAGTTAGGTGAAAGTATAAGTTTAACCACCGCCTTTTCCTCCAAGCCTCATTATTCAAGGAATTGACTAAGGAATGAATTTTAGAATGGATGTTAATGCAGCTTCCTTTTGTTTCATCAGTTAAGGACAGGGCAGCCAAACACATGGCATTAGTAAGGTGACCTTCCTCACTCCGTACCTTCAAATCCAAATAATCAGCAAGTTCTCTTGTTTTCTTCACTCAGTGATTCTGTAGCCTTTTTTCTTTCTCCATGGCACTGCCACTGCTTTTTTTTCAAATAGTAATAGCATTGCTACTATACTATTATAATGGAGTAATTTGTTTATGGTCTTGCTCAACCTTCTATCCCCAAATCTTCTTTCAAATTGCTGATGAATGAGATTTCAGGAAAGAAGATATGATTAACTCATTCTGTTGCTTTCAATGCTTCTAAGAATCTCCACTAATTTCAAGATAAAAGTCAAATGTTGTAGCCATTTGTGATGTAACACTTGCCTATTGCTTCGCCTCTACACTGACCTTCAGCCACAATGAAATATGTTCATGCTCCAAGACAAAACTTACTCCTCCATATCCAAAAACTTTGTCTTCCTGCCATTCTCTTTTCCAAGAGCACTAAGCACTGACTGAAGAAGGTTGACTAATATCTTCTCATCCCTAACAGTTGTAGTTTGGCTTCTAGATTAATAATACTTAGACATCAAGTAAATTTCTGCATAAATAAAAACTATGAACTTAAGCAACATTTAAACCTTCATCAGAATAGCAAAGAAATATTGTTGCCTTTAGAAAAATTTTAGTGGTTATATAAAATGTTAACCATACACTCCAAATCCCGTGATTACAAATTATTCCTATTTTATGCTTTTCTGTATGTTCTAAGTTTTATGGCCTAGGCACTTAAAGTTTATGACGGAAAGAATAATTCTTACAACTTTTTAATGAATGACTAACAGCATGAGAATCTGTCATTATTTTATAATTTCTTTCAAAGTATTATAAGTGCTTCACAGGTTTTTCATTCATTTTTAATTTGACATCCTTCTCAGCTATGTTGAGGACTAACTTTTTCCTACTTCAAAAGGACAAAGAGTAACTTGCACATCATATCTCAGGGAATCACTGGCAAAGTGGTATTAGTAATGTTTTTCCATCATCCTTTTAGCAGAAACCACTGGCAAGGTTCATAGAATCTCAATCAGTTATCAAGTTGTCACCATTTATTGAGCATCCATGTGATACAATTCTCTGTGTCAGGATATCCAAAGCTAAAGATTGAGCACCCATGTGATACAGTTCTCTGTGTCAGGATATCCAAAGCTAAAGAAGCCTTTCAACTATCTGACATCGGCCCTGCCCTCCATCCGTGTCCCACATCCCTCAGCTGAAACAAGACAACACACAAAATAACGGAACACTTTTAAAATGTGCTGGCCTGACAGCGTTCTTGATTGCAGAAAACAGAAACAATAATGGTTATGTTGAACAAAGAAGGAATACATCAGAAAGATCTTGCATAGATCACAGAATTCATGGAAAGTCTGGAGAACCAAGCTCTGTAAAGAGAACACAGCCAGAATCAAACAACAGGCATGACTACTTAATATGCCAAATGTAAATCTTATTATCATGTCTTCCCAACACAATGAGAGAATTAAACTCTCTCAATGTGCAAATCCCTTTGGGAGTCTAAAACCTTGAAGTTGTGGCCAGTTGGTGAACCAAGTTTGTGAGCTTACAACTTTAATGATACGGGAATATGGAATTCTCCTGAAAGAGGAAGTGTGTTTCAAGGCTAGGTAGAACTAAAAGAAAACAACGCTTCCTACTCAAAGGCCCATGCAGAACCAACAGATACATATGTACAAGCTATGGTCCTGAGTGCTGAGGGAAATGCTGGTTGTGATAAAATCAGTCTTCACTCTGGGTTGATTACCTGCTTACTGGAAGATGATGAGGATGCTTGTGACACCATTTTGAAAGGGCAGTGACATAATAATAGAAAAACAGGAGGAAGAGGAGAAGGAAATTGAAGTCAGAAAAGAAAAATGAAACTGGAGTATCTTAGACCATTCAGACTTCTACAACAAAAAATACCATAGACCAGGTGGCTTGAAAACAATAGAAATTTTATTTCTTACAGTTCTGAAGACTAGGAAGTCCAAGATCTAGGGGCTGGCAGATTCACTGTCTGGTGAAGAGTTACTTCCTAGTTCATAGATGACTTATCTTTTCACTGTGTTCTCACATGGTAGAAGGGGTGGGGAAAAAATCTGGGGTCTCTCGTAGAAGGGTGCTAGTTCTATTCATGAGGCCTCTGTCTTCATGACATAATCACCTCCCAAAGGCCCAACTGCCTAATACCATCACACTGGGGATTTGGTTTCAACATACGGATTTTAGGGAGAAACAGTAGATAGCAGAAAACAGAGAGAGAGAGAGAGAGAGAGAGAGGGCCCAAGGATGGATATAAACAGAAATGAGATGTAGGGAGAAAAGGAGGATGTCAGAGACAGACATGTAAACACAAATGGCAAAACAAAATAAAAGAAACTAGCTTAAAATCTGTAGATCCTTGTTCTTTATAGCTGTAGAGTCATTATTAATAAGAATTCCAAGATTAGAGAACTCGTACTTCCTAGGATGTATCGGGTAGGCACTTAATAATAATTGTTCCTAATAGAATAAAACACAAATATTAGTTAATTATACATTTAACCTCATTAAATAATAGCAATCCTGTCAGTGCTATAGCATCATAGTCACGAAGTGAGGAGTTTTGAGACCAATAAAAGAAAAATATTTTACTATTGGCTTTTATCCCTATCTTTAAATTTTTCAGAATATGTGGTTTTATAAATTACCATTTTTATAGTAATGACTATAAGTAGCTTCATAAAATGTTCTACATATTCAAGAGATGAAAATTTGTTTTTAATCTATGTCAGCAGCTTTCTTGATCCTTTTCCATTTTATCTGAACACCCATAATTTGGTTTCTTTTGTGAACAACACTTGATTTTATTGCTTATATTTGTTAATATGACAGCACATATTTTCTTAAGCATCTAATAACTTACAATTTTAACTCGTCTATTTTTTTTCTTAGCCTGGAATAGGAGTAGTGGGATTAGAGTGTGGAAAGGGAAATAGGATCAATCCAAGTGACATTTTGTGAAACAAGCCAAATTTATTGGTAAAAGAAAAGGTAACAATGATTTACTCAGTCTTCATTATTTTATTAGTCTTGAGATACATATTATTCAAGGCTAATCATCAAAGTCATAATTGACAAAACTATGTATTCCTATAGATTGCTATTAGTGAGATGGAAGGCAAATTATATTAATATGGGCATTAGTTCAGAGTTCTACAAGAAAACCCTAGTAGAAGCAGGGTTATATGAAGAGATTTATTGCCAGAAACTGGCTAGGCAAGTCTTTAATCTGAAGGCCAGTGGGCTGGAAACTGTCAGGCAGGAGCTGACACTGCAATTCATAGGTGGGATTACTTTTTTCTCTGGAAAGCCTCAGTTTTGCTCTTAAGGTCTTTCAATGGATTGAATGAGGCCAACTCAAGATTATCAAGGATAATTTCCTATACTTAAAGTCAATTTACTGTAGCTATTAATCACCTCTAAAGAAATACCTTCACAACAATAACTAGATTAGTGTTTGACTGAATAACAGCCAAGTGGACACATAAAAGTCATGATCACAGATGTTCAGTGAATTAAAAAAGCCTTAACAGAGCTGGAATTAAAAAGTCAACAATATGTACACTAAGGCCTTAGTAGAGTAGCAAGGGTGACTCCAGAGTCAGGGCCAGGGAAGATTTTCTGGATATTCAATGCAATTTTTAGAAAGGCATTGAATACTTATTGAATAACCTTGAGATTGGTTAAAAGAGAGAGAGAGTTGTCTTGAGAAACTCCCAAAGCATATCCCTTGTCAGGGATTAGCAGCAGCAGCAGCAGCAGGTTGATTAACCATCAACTAACTTCTATTTCAGGCTCTGTGCTAAGTGTAACCTCATTTCATCTCACAACATCTTCATGAGTTAGTGTAATTAATGCCTCCTTTCACAGTTCAGGAAACTGAAGTTTAAAGCAGTCCAGGCTTGCCCAGTAAATTAACACTTGTTGAAGCCCCATGATAGGGTAGAAACATTGCTAAGCCTTTACGTTACTTGATCTTTGTCATATACTTTCACATGTGGAATTCTCTCTCTCATTTTATATGTGTGCATATTGAAGGCCAAAGAGTTTAAGTAGTGCACCCTGTATTTAGTATCTAGTAAAAGGTGAATTCAATCAGGTTTTTTCACTCAAAGCCCGTATTTGTTCCACTGCTCGGTAGAGAATCAACATTCATTTTTTATCTAGGACATTTCTGACAAAAGCAGAACAATTAATACAAAATAATGACGGGGGTGGGGGTGAAGAAGGGAATTTTTTCTTAACCGGCTAGACAAGAGAGAAAGTGGGTCACTGTGCAAGGCTCCAGGATTCACGAAATGCTACCATAAATAAGCAGAGAACTAAGGAGTGTGCTGCATGTCCCCCCGGCATGTAATTTTGTATCTGTGTTAAAGTTTGATAATTAAATATTTTTATTAAATATTAAATATTGATATATACAATACTCATGCATAATTACCCATATATGAGTAATTATTGCTCAAGTGAACAATAAGGCATATAGCCATGCTATTGTTTTACTACAGGGAATTTAAGCAGCAGTACCAGAGAGGTACTGAGAGGTGACAATGTGCTAGCATCCTCACTCTCAGGGCATCCTCGGCCTCCGGCCTCCGTGTCCACTCTGGCGGCACTTGAGGAGCCCTTCAGCCTGCCATGGCACCGTGGGAGCCCCTCTCTGGGCTGGCTGAGGTCGGAGCCTTCTCCCTCTGCTTGCAGGGAGGTGTGGAGGGAGAGGCGTAGGCAGGAACCGGGGCTGTGCTGGCAGGCCGCTGTGAGTTCAGGCAGGCGCGGGCGTGGGCTCCGCCCGCCCCACACACGGAGCAGCCGGCCAGCACCACCAGCCCAGGGCAGTGAGGGGCTTAGCACCCGGACCAGCAGCTGCCGAGGTTGCGCCAGGTCCCTCAGCAGTGCCCGCCAGCAACGCACTCAAATTCTCACTGGGCCTTAGCTGCCTTCCCACAGGGTAGGGCTCAGGACCTGCAGCCCACCAGGTCTGAGCTCCTCCCCCTGCGGTGGGCTCCCGCGCGGCCTGAGCCTCCCCAACAGGTGCCGCCCCTGCTCTGTGGCACCAGGTCTCATCCACAGCCCAAGGGCTGAGGAGTGCAGACGCCACTAGGGACTGGCAGGCAGTTCTTCCTGCAGCCCCCGTGCAGGACCCACGGGGTGAAGCCAGCTGGGCTCCTGAAGTGAATGGGGACTTGGAGAACTTTTATATCTAGCCAGAGGATTGTATGTGCACCAATCAGCACTCTGTGTCTAGCTCAGGGTTTGTAAATACACCAATCAGCACTCTGTTGAAACGGACCAATCAGTTCTCTGTAAAATAGACCAATCAGCTCTCTGTAAAATGAACCAATCAGCTCTCTGTGGGTGGGGCTAGATAAGGGAATAAAAACAGGCTGCCAAAGCTAGCAGTGACAACGTGGTTGGGTCCCTTTTCATACTGTGGAAACTTTGTTGTTTTTATCTGTGGGTTCTCGCTGTTTCTGTGAGCTGTAACATTCAGTGCAAAGATCTGCAGCTTCTTTCCTAAAGCCAGCAAGACCACGAACCCACTACGAAGAATGAAGAACTCCAGACCCGTGGTACTTAAGAGCTGTAACCCTCACCACGAAGGGCTGCAGCTTCACTGGTGACAGCAAGACTGGAAGCCACCGGAAGGAAGAAGCTCCAGACACATTTGAACGTCTGAAGGAACAAACTCCGGACACACCGTCTTTAAGAACTGTAACACCGCGAGAGTCCGCAGCTTCATATTTGAAGTCAGTGAGACCAAGAACCCCGCAATTTCGGACACAGTACTAATCTTAATAATAATACAGCAAGGGTTTCTCAACCAGTGTCACAATACATAACTTTTTCATACTCATTCGTGCAATGTAACTTGTGTTCTTATTAACAGTGAAGTGCTGTAGTTTGTGAGTAATGTACTTTTTTCCATAGAGCAGAAACAAGGTAATACCTATGATATCAATCTCTCTAGATTTGGTCAGTCTGAGTACAGTCAGGAATATAGCCCCTGAAACTATTCTAGGAAGAAAAGATTCAATACAGAAATTAAAGTTTGTACAAATACGGCAGGAGCTGAATGTTCTATGGATGCTGGTTTCAAGAAGCAATCATCAGTAATTTGAGTTCAAAACACTGGAATGGCGGGGAAAACTGGGCATGTGGTGAAACCTAAGACCTTGGGGTGTCTGGCCCTCTCTTGGCCTGCATAGTGGGAGCTGGTGGAGTGGTCTCCAAGGTTGCCACGTCTGGCGATCTCCCAAGGATAATGGCTTCCCCCTTGCCTTCCTAATCTTCCTTCAGCGTCCCTTTTTGGCAAACTAGCCCGGAACCAGACAGGAAAGGGAGTTCAAGAAAATAAGTGCCCAACTTCAGCAGGGAGAAATGGTGGTACTAAGTTGATCACTCACTTGGGTTACAGTATACATCCTTGAGAGAGGGAAAGTATGAGGTAAACTAACAAACCAAGAATTGCACATGGGGATGTGTCACCGGTTTGAACATGTTCTTACAATAAAAGGAAAAAAAAAAAAAACCAGTTTGAAACAACTGTGATAAAATGTATGCCTGAGCAGCCTATGGCTACTGAAGGCTGATATAAAGCCATTTGAAATGTAGCACGATAACCTCTTTCATTAGAATGAGATCACATTTTAAATTTTTGTGTTTTCAAGCTGGATACCATGGAGTGAGGGAAGGAAGGAGGTCAGGTCTATCTACCTATTTTCCAACAGTAGGGGTCAACAGCAGGAGAAAAATAAGAAGCAGCAAACTTGTTTTCTGTAGCAGTGTAACATGCTGCTCTCCTGGGATTCCTACCTGTATAATTTATCCTGTTACACTGACTGCTGAATAGGAAAGCTTGGTGTTTCACCACTGCTGTGATGTGACACTGGAAGTCTGGGCAAGTAACTCATTTATTAAACTGGCACCATAAAGTGAATCATGAAAATATAGCACTACACATTCAGGATATGGTCCCAAACACAGATGAAAAACTAAGATCTTTTAAAATGAGGTAGTATGTACTTATTAAGTGAGGCAACATGTGAATTATTATTGGTTAATATTTGTGAAGGCCAGCAATGTGCTAGGTATTGTATATCACCCTGAGCAAATAGTTGTTTATATTGTTTACATAGTTGTGTGTGTGTGTGTATATATATACCTGGTATCCTACAATAGGGTCATATGGCATATGGGAGAATGGAGCATATCTCAGAAAAAGCAGATGAACATTATCAATCATAACTAATTTATATTCTTCATGTCTACCAGCTGAGGTTTCATTTTTTTATATATATTAACATTTATATTATACATCACTGCTTATGAAAATTATGACTGCTTGAAAAAGAGTTAAGCTTTCATTGTCCAATTGTAAGTTGCCCTAAAGTGGAACCTCCTTTTTTTGATATGTGAAGTACTCTATTTTTATTGAGATTGTAAGTTGTTGGTGTTGAGCAATGTATCGTAAAGAGGAACAGTAGCTATGTGAGACACAATATTGGTCAAAAATATGTTAAGTTGAACAAAGTTTTTAAAAATAAAAGAAACCAATAAACCATGTGTCAAGAGCTGTGCTAGGTACTTTCTCAGGTGATTTCCCTGTATAGTTTATTCCACCTTAGAAACACCACATTAAAGATAATGATCATGGTTTTCAATATTGAAGATCAGTGATTACAAAGAGAGAAATAGTACTGGATGGAATGCATTAAAAACTGATTGCACAAATGCACCAACAAAGTCTTTGTAGTTAAAAAAGAGCCCCTTTCAACTGCTTTTCTTATGCCATTCCATGGGAGAATTCGTTTTGTGAAAAACAAAATAGTAACAGAGTCTCAGTTCATTTGTTCTGATGCCTAACTTTTAAAAGTTCTTAGAAATCAAGCTATCTGCAATAAGGGTGGTTGAATTTCTATAATTTAAGGTACAGATGAGATAAACATTCTTATTATAAGCTCAGGTGTTTATAACTTTTTTTTATAGTTCAACAGTTTCCCCATGTACTAATTGATTCACAAGACAGTTCTATTACTTCCACAGCTTGGGCTAGATATAATCAAGAAGAACCACTGTGGCACCCAGAAATAAAAGTTAATGGATCTTTTGCTGAGCCACAAAGAGAGTATTTTTAGTGTTTGACTAAGGGTTCAATTTCACACTTGAGAACTTTCTAGTATGTCCCCCTTTTCACTGGCTTGTACCACTCACACTTTAAGGAGAGATGGAAGAAGCTAAGTCAAGCCGACAGGAGCCATGTCTTTCAAGCCAGAAATACAGCTGCCAGAGAACACAAATGATGACTTTATATAAGCGTAAAGCCAGCAGGGTGTCTGGGGACATCATATTTCATTGCTCTTGTCTGTTTACTACAAGATATAAAAACAGTCATTTGCCACCGGGGAGATGTTTCATGAATTGAATGTTATAATTTTATAATCAGATACTATGACTTTAGGGGACTAAATGAACTTTTCAGGAAGATGATTTCTTTCATCCTGTGTTCCAAGAACAGGTTCCAGTTGTCTTTCAAAAAGTGAATGTTAATTGCTTAAGTAGCTCCTGTTAGTCCTTTCTGGCCTGAATAAAGAACATTAGGAGTTCTTTGTTTCTCTGTATCTCTGTCTTGCAAAACAGGTGTTTCTTCTCCTATTATTTCATAACTTCCTTATATGAGTTCTTTATTTTTGTTTATTTTTCAATTGTTTGGAATATAAGACACAACCACTTTTAGGAAGCATGCTTGAGTTGTATAATTCATGAATCGTATATTTAAAATGTCTTTTTGTTGTCTTGGCTCACGAAATTAATCTCATGAATGACAACTTGACTGGGCATAGAAGTTATTGTATTACACTGTCTTCTCCTTCCAAATAGTTACACACTGCTCCACTTATATTGTCATCTAATATTCCAAGATTATTGTACCTTTTCCCACTTTATAGGTGACATATTTCTTCTTTACAGATGCATTCAAGCTCCTTTCCTTAATAAAATATTCGAATAAGAAAAAGTCATTAGTTTGTATCCTAATGTGGATCTTTTTCCTTTATAAAGATAAATGAAATAGAAAACACTGTGATGTTCAAGAGAGATTAAATGAACCAAATGTTGATATGCAACACAAACTAAACTTCAGTGGTTTTATTATAACCTCAGTCAGACTCATAGGCTGCAAGAGAAGACCTCAAACTGAACTAGCAGTAATAATGCAACACTCACGTGTTCTGGAGATTGGACAGCTGACAGTCCAGCAACTTGCCTAGTCATGAATTTTGTTTACTCTCTATTCAGATCTTGCTTACGATCTTATGCCTAAAATTTTCTTAGGACACATCCTAGCCTACAAAATCCTCTAAGTATCTTTTCTTAACATTTTACATTGGAGACTGTGTCAAGGTGGTGCCCTCCCTTACGCATCTATTTCAGAGACTGGGTCTTGCATGATCAACAGGTGTTCCCCTATGTTCTTTGCATGTGGGCTTCAACAGAAATTTTCTTTGGGATACAGTTTGCCCTTTATATCTGAAAACCCATGCTTCTTTTAAAAATTTCACAAAATTTCTGTTCTGTTACATTTTTGAATATTTGTATTTCTTTTTTGTCCTATTTTCTTCATGAGGCATACGAATTATGCTTCTGAGTCTCTATTATTTTCATAACTGGCATCTTCTCACTCTTTGCTCTTATTTCTTTGTCCACCTTTTTAAAAACTATTTGTGATATTTCAATTTGTTTTTCCTCTGGTTTTCTGCAGTATTGATTTTGTTATCTTTTTTTTCTGAAGCATTGAATATAAAATATTCTTCAATATCTTAGGGAAATTTTTTTCCAACTGTGTGTTTTGACTGTCTTTTGCTTGCCATTTTCTCCTTCAACTTTGTGGTTGAAGAATTTTTTCACAGATAACATACTGATATTTTTCTCTCTCTTAGTTTTTTTCTCTTTTAAAATTTATTTTAAGTCCTACATGAATGTCCTACTTGCACAAAAAGAATATAAGTAGGAACTCTTTGACTCTGTCACGTTTTTATCTGATCTTTTATAAACTTTCCCCTCAGAATTGAGGTTACATTTTTGAATGTTGAATTTCTCTAGTCTGTGTTAGGACTTGGGATGCTTGAGGAGAGTAGAATGGAAGCTGGGGCCAGGAGTACCATTAGTCTTGAAACTTGGTCCCTGTGTTCCTCCCTCTAAATCTCTTTAAACCTCTAGTCCTTCTAAACTAGCAGTATGTTCTGTTCCATGATGGGAATGGAGACCCTCTGGAGGATTTGGCCTGCTTTTGTGCTTTGACTTCAGCGGGGAAAATTAGCAAGATGCCAAGTGTAAACTATAAATCCGTAGTACATTTTGTTTTCTTCAGATGATATTGGTCTTCTATAATTACGAAGGTGGTTACAGGATATTGTTTTATATCTTTTTTCTTCTTACAAACTTAACTTTCAATGCACTTAGATGTTGGAAAGTCAAGTCAATAAAAATGTCACTGAGTATACTGTTTCTGCTTCAGTCCTGGCTGTCATTTCTGTTCAGCAGCAGGGAAAGATACCACGAATATAGTGTTTTCTATTTCCAATTTCATTTGTTTCGAGTATCTTAATCAATTATTCAAAAATATATTGTTTTTCTTTTCCTGTGCCATACTATTCTCTAGATAGAAAAAGATGTGTCCCAATTACAAGCATCCTGCTAAACTTCTTTCAACCTTGTCTTATGTCAAGCAGGTATTCTTTGGGGTCTGTGCTTTAAAGTTGGAGCTCTCCACCTGTTTCAATGGAAATGAAGTCTTATTATTTCACCAATTTTGGTGGATTTGGGAGTGTAACTTGGGACTGCACACCTTTCCCAGAGATCTTGTTGACCACTTTAACTGTAGGATCTATGGTTGCCAGTCCTTCTGGTTATCACCTGACACCGGGAAAATCTACCTTAAGCTATCAATTCCTCATGTCTTTCTAGTATTCTCTTGCATAGAGCCCTACATAAAAATATCCAGAGGGAGGGAGATAGCATGTATTAGTGGACATCACAGAATTTATAGTAGGGCTTCCAGAAAACCATGAAGTCTTTGAAAATGCATACTTTGCATATATTATTCACAATCTTAAAAAATGTCTTTCTTATAGTAAGAAACAGATGTGGATATAAACTTCTTTTGCATTATATATAGTCTTTGTATATGTGTGTATATATATATAGGGCTTCAGGAACACAGAGTTTCTGAGTCTATGTGTTATTCTTACCTCTTAGGGGCCTAAGAATTTCTTAAACAATGAGTATCAAAGTCCTTAACATAACTGGCTGATAAAGTCCAGGCATAAGTCACTATAGCTTTTGCAAGTAAATTCTTTTTATTTTTTCAGTGCAAAAGGGTCTACTCCCATTTCCTTTCTCTGGTTACTTTCCGTAGCTACATGTGGAAAATTTAATCAGCCTCTACTGAGATTGTATAATGCTGCCCCATGGTTCTGCTGTTGAAGTTGATTCTTACACACCTCTGTGGACTTTGCACATTCTGCAGTGACCCTCTTGCTGACTCCAGTTCTTACAAAGGTTGTAATAATGTGTGCTGGGGTCCCAGAGATTATCAGATGCCTTAGGTTACACCCACATATTCTATCATTTTCTTTTCCCAAAACATCATACCATGCCAAAGTGGTTGAGTCTTAAAAGATATACTAGAACAAGTCCTCCTTATTAACCTCAAAATCATTTTATTTCAGTAGCTGCCTTGCCTTTCCCTGTCAGTGTGTCTGCATTGAGACCACCTTAATCTCTCTGGACATGTCTTCCTACAGGTTTCTTTTCCTCTAGAAACTGTAGGCTATTTAGCCCCTGTTGAGCAGTGATAAACTTTGCATATGCAAAGATAAACTTTTCTGAGGAAGTGAAAACCTTGATAAAATCATAAAAATTCCCATCACGTCTTTTCCTACATGCATATAGTCAAAGGGCACTGCTCATGTGATACCTGAAAGTTGCTACATTCAGGGAAGAGCAGGGAGGTCACTGTGGCTAGGCCAGAGTGATAGAGGTTGAGTAGGTTTGGGATGGGCATCAATGATGGGAGGTAAGGTCTGACAGATTATAGGTGACTGAGTGAAGGGATTCTGCTGGCCCATATGACAACTCTGTGAGACCTGGAAAAAGGTGCACAAAAATTGCATTGTTTGGAACTCAAAAGATAAATGTTTGAGTGGATGAATACCCCATTCATTCCCTATGATGTGGTTGTTTCACATTGCATGCCTGTATCAAAACATCTTATGTACCCCATAAATATATACCCACAACACTTTATTTCTTAATTTTAAAAAAGAAAGAAAAAGGTACACATTAGTCATGCACCAGAAGATGTAGTTTGATAAATTGATTTTAACCTTTATTAGCTGGTTCAGCCTAGTGCACACATACACAGTAAAAAGCCTATCAACCAAACAGAGCAGCCCAGAGCTTGCATGTCATCATAAGGATGTTATGCTCTACTCTGAATCCAAATGGGAAGCCACTGGAAGCTGTTGAGTAAATCAGTGACATGACCTGACTTACCTTTCAAAAGGATCATTTGGGCTGCTCTGCTGAGAAAAGGAATCATGGCAGAAGCAAGAAGGCCAGTTGGGAGGATAGTACATAATTTGGATGAAAAATTCTGGTGGCTTGGATTAGGATGTTAGCAATGGTGGCAAAGAGAAAGCTCAGGTTTTGGCAATATCTTGATGGTAGGTCCTATAGGATTATGATAAAAAGAAACATGTCAAAGATGACTAAAATAATAGAGTAAGCCATTTTTAGTCTTCTCAGAATCAGTCACTGAGTAGATAAATTTGGGAAGTACCTTCAGTGCATTATATTTTAAATTCCTATTTGTTTGATGATAATAATAATATTTCCCTAATTAGTATACTCAGTTGGCATAAGAATCACATGATATGTTGCATCTCAAATTATTTTCATATGGCAAAATATAATAAATATAATGTTAATTATATGAGAGCTAGCTATTGGGCCAGTTTTTACTTCAAAAAATGTTTTAAAAGAATTAAGTGTGAAGCTTCTTTTAGTGGCAAGCTTTAGTCCAAGCACAGGAATTGAGAGAAAATGCTATATTAAGGCTAAGTCCAGAAATCCAGGCTAAGATGACCAAAAGATCTGAGGAGTTTCCTGAAAAGGTCTAAAGAAGTTCCCAGAAGTTTCTATAGTACTGCCATGGCTGTGCTATTATGCCCATCTGCAGGCACGAGCTATATAGATGTGCACAAATGTTCATGTGTCTTCTGGATTCTTCCCCTTCCAGTCTATGCCTTAATAACCATCCTCAGTTGTCTCTTCGATTTCTCTATTTGCCAGAGAAAAACATACAATACAGACTTGAACCCTTTTAAAAAGGAATCCAGACTAGTAAATATTGCTAGGGATACTTCACAGTGAACATTAGCCAAATATTTAGTATTTAGTCACAGAGTAAATTCCCATATCTCCAAAATGTGGAAGATTTAATATGCTTAACTAGCTTTTAGGGTTACTGTGAAAATTTGTTAATGGAAAGCCTTGAGGAAAAGTGTTTATAATGCACTTGAAAAGAATAATTACAATGAAAGGCACATTTAGCAGGCATGTAGAATGTGGTTTAATTTCTTTTGGTTATAAAGCTCATCACTGTACATAAAAACCCAGCTTTCTCATGAATGGATAAGCCAGTTAGAAAAACTCTTGGTAGTCAGTTCTGCAAGATATTATATTCAGTAATTAATTTTACAATAACTGGTTCACACATACAAAGTAGTCCATTTGCATAAAAAATTACTGCTTAAATGACAAATCAATTATTGCACACAAAGTCAATTATTATACACTTGTTTAAAACCGAATATCATAATTAAAATTTGAGTAATTTGCTGTTTTTCCTATTGCAACACAGTACAGTAATTAGTATTCTAGCTCTGTGAGATTAAGTATCTCTATAAAGCCATTAAAATAAAAATCCCTAAATCTAATGCATAGTAGATGCATGATAATTGTAATGATTCAGGGAAAGATTTTTTTTTTTTTTAATAATAGAAATGATCACTGAGTTTCTATCTTGTTTCAAAACTTTATGACTGAGTCTACATGGCTATTGGTTAGCACTGTTTTTTTCTGAAACAAAAGTGAGGGTAAGAACTGAGAATTGCAAATCTGGAGAGCAAATGTCTTTCATGTTGAAATAAATTCACCTACATAAAACAATTGAAATTGTTTAAAACAAAGCATCAGTTGGAAGGTTCCAAGATGGCTGAACAGGAACAGCTCCAGTATACAGCTCCCAGCGTGAGCGATGCAGAAGATGGGTGATTTCCACATTTTCAAGTGAGGTACCAGGTTCATCTCACTGGGGCTTGGCAGACAGTGGGTGCAGCCCACAGAGTGTAAGCTGAAGTCGGGCAGGGCATTGCCTTACCCAGGGAGTGCAAGGGGTCGGGGAATTCCCTTTCCTAGCCAAGGGAAGTTGTGACAGATGGTACCTGGAAAATCGGGACACTCCCACCCTAATACTGCACTTTTCCAACGGTCTTAGCAAATGGCTGAGCAGGAGTTTATAACCTGCCCCTGGCTCAGAGGGTCCCATGACCACAAAGCCTTGCTCACTGCTAGTACTGCAGTCTGAGATCAAACTGCAAAGCAGCAGCAAGGCTGGGGAGGGGCATCCGCCATTGCTGAGGCTTAAGTAGGTAAACAAAGTTGCCGAGAAGTTCAAACTGGGAGAAGCCCACTGCAGCTCAATGAGGCCTGCCTGCCTCTGTTGACTCCACTTCTGGGGGCAGGGCATAGCTGAACAAAAGGCAGCAGAAATTTCTGCAGACTTAAACGTCCCTGTCTGACAGCTTTGAAGAGAGTAGTGGTTCTCCCAGCACAGAGTTGGAGATCTGAGAACGAACTGACTGCCTCCTCAAGTGGGTCCCTGATCCCCGAGTAGCCTAACTACACCTACCAGTAGGGGCTGACTGACACCTGATACAGATGGGTGCCCCTCTGAGATAAAACTTCCAGAGGAAGAATCAGGCAGCAACATTTGCTGTTCTGCAATATTTGCTGTTCTGTAGCCTCCACTGGTGATACCCAGGCACACAGGGTCTGAAGTGGACCTCCAGCAAACTCCAACAGACTTGCAGCTGAGGGTCCTGACTGTTAGAAGAAAAAATAACAAACAGAAAGGACATCCACACCAAAATCCCATATGTACGTCACCATCATCAAAGACCAAAGGTAGATAAAACCACAGAGTTGGGAAGAAACCAGAGCAGAAAAGCTGAAAATTCTAAAAATCAGAGCACCTCTTCTACTCCAAAGGAATGCAGCTCCTCACCAGCAATGGAACAAAGCTGGATGGAGAATGACTTTGACAAGTTGAGAGAAGAGAGCTTCAGATTATCGGTAATAACAAACTTCTCCGAACTAAAGGAGGATGTTCAAATCCATAGTAAAGAAGCTAAAAACCTTGAAAAAAGATTAGACAAATGGCTAACTAGAATAAACAGCATAGAGAAAACCTTAAATGACCTAATGGAACTGAAAACCATGGTACAAGAACTATATAACACATGCACAAGCTTCAGCAGCCAATTTGATCAAGTGGAAGAAGGGGTATCAGTGATTGAAGATCAACTGAATAAAATAAAGCCAGAAGATAAGATTAGAGAGAAAAAGAATGAAAAGAAGTGAAGAAAGCCTCCAAGAAATATGGGACTACTATGTGAAAAGACCAAATCTACATCTGATTGGTATACCTGAAAGTGATGGGGAGAATGGAACCAAGTTGGAAAACACTCTTCAGGATATTATCCAGGA
>NW_012108186.1:1235881-1266020 GCF_000951045.1 Mandrillus leucophaeus | reverse complement strand
AAATACCATTTGGCCCAGTGATCCCATTACTGGGTATATACCCAAAGGATTATAAATCATGCTTCTGTAAAGACACATGCACATGTATGTTTATTGCTGCACTATTCACAATAGCAAAGACTTGGAACCAACCCAAATGTCCATCAATGAAAGACTGGATTAAGAAAATGTGGCACATATACCCCATGGAATACTATGCAGCCAGGAAAAAGGATGAGTGCATGTCATCCTTTGTAGGGACATGGATGAAGCTGGAAATCATCATTCTGAGCAAACTATCCCAAGGACAGAAAACCAAACACCACATGTTCTCACTCATAGGTGGGAACTGAACAATGAGAACACTTGAACACAGGGTGAGGGAACATCACACACTGGGGCCTGTCATGGGTAGGGGGAAGGGGAGGGATAGCATTATACCAAAAACAGCTTGGTAGGGGAGACCCTAACCCAGCAACGCTAGAGGAATTAAAGATACACACACAGAAATACAGAGGTATGAAGTGGGAAACCAGGGGTCTCACAGCCTTCAGAGCTGAGAGCCCCGAACAGAGATTTACCCTCATATTTATTAACAGCAAACCAGTCATTAGCATTGTTTCCATAGACATTAAATTAACTAAAAGTATCCCTTATGGGAAACGAAGGGATGGGCTGAATTAAAGGAATAGGTTGGGTTAGTTAACTGCAACAGGAACATGCCCTTAAGGCACAGATCACTCATGCTATTGCTTGTGGCTTAAGAATGCCTTTAAGCAGTTTTCCGCCCTGGCAGGCCAGGTGTGACTTGCCCTCATTCCCATAAATCCACAACCTTCCAGTGTGGGCGTTAGGGTCATTTTGAACATGTTACAGTGCTGCAGAGATTTTATTCAAGGCCAGTCTTGGGGCCAATTTATGGCCAGATTTTGGGGGGCTTGCTCCCAACAACATTCGGAGATATACCTAATGTAAATGACGAGTTAATGGGTACTACCATGGCACATGTATACATATGTAACAAACCTGCACATTGTGTACATGTACCCTAGAACTTAAAGTATGTATATAAAAAAAAAGCATCAAAGAGGGACTTATTGTTGAGTGTTCTCATTGGAACATGAAACCCCCAGTGAACAAAAGATGAGCGTTTAGTTAGTTTTCATTCTACAGAAATAGTCTGTGAGTGAAAAACATTCAAAACACTAGCAGAGTCATTATGAACAGATAAAAGAGACTGCAAGGAACTATTAAATAAGTTTTCACTCAGAAGAGGCTCACAGGCCCACATGACCATAAAAATCAGGTAAGACACAGGTAATAAATTTTTTCTAGAAGCTGACTTCCTCTATCACTACCACCCTGCTCTAAGCCACCATCATCTCTCACCAGGATTACTGGAATAGCTCCAAAACTCCCTAAAAATAACTTCCTAACACCCTTCTAGTAGTTCAACGAAACTGCCAGCATGACCAAATTCACCTGTCTGCAGGCTCTCATCTCCCTTTCAGTACATGCTAATGTCTCTGTTATGATCTAGCTGGCCCTACATGGCCTGGCCCACCACCGTTCTGAGTTCATCTCCTACTACCTTCCAGTTCACTCACCGCACTCTGGCCTCCTTGCTCCTGCCTCTGGGCCTTTTACCTGTGTTTCACTGGGCCTGCAAAGCTCTTCTCTTCGCTCTGTGTTTGCTCCCTTTTCTCCTTCAGATCCCTGTTGGAATGCCCTCTTATCACAGGGCCTTCTCTTATACACCATCCCAGAATGCTCTATCCTTCTATTGTTTTCTTCTTTTGAAATATCACTTAATCAAAACAATTAGGTTTTTTCTTTTTAATATTAGAAGGGATAATTTCTGTGTGTATTGAATGAAGGATCCTAATTTGATCTTCCTAAGTGTCAGTGAATCACCATGTTGTTCTGCTCCCAAGTTTACCTAGATGATTGGAACCTGGGTTTTATATCCCAGCTACCAAAACTTACCAAGGAGCACTTACTAATATCTCACAATGGCTGAAATTAATTGTCCCTTGTAAGGCTCTGTGCTTTCCCTAGCTTCTATTAAAAAAAAATTGTGGCCGGGAGCAGTGGCTCATGCATGTAATCCCAACACTTTGGGAGGCTGAGGGGGGTGGATCATGAGGTCAAGAGCTCGTGATCATCCTGTCCAACATGGTGAAACCCCGTCTCTACTAAAAATACAAAAATTAGCTGGCCATGGTGGCACGTACCTGTAGTTCCAGCTACTTGGGAGGCTGAGGCAGGAGAATCGCTTGAATTTAGGAGGCGGAGGTTACAGTGAGCCGAGATCGCGCTACTGCACTCCAGCCTGGCAACAGAGTGAGACTCCCTCTCAAAAAAAAAAAAAAAAAAAAAAGTTATTTTTCTGTCTCTGTGGTCCCACAAGAATATAAACTCCACTAGGGCAGAGACATTTTCTTCATTGCAATATCTCAATCATCCAGAACAGTGTCTGGCATTTTGTAGACAGTAATATTTTGTTGAATGAATAAATGAATGATCATATTAATAACCATATACTCCAATCCAATACCAGCTTCAGTGTACCTATCTTGAATTTAAAGACTCATGATGAATCAATCACTTCAAAAATTACCACTGTTTCTCATTCATTCATTCTTTTTACAAAATATTTTTTATTACCTACAATGTGTTAAGACTTTTATAAGCACTGGAGATACAATAGTAAGCAAAACAGCTAAATTTATGCCATAAAATGTATATTCTACTGGAAAAAAAACAGACAATACATAAAAAAGAATATATATTATAATGCTGGGTAGTGATAAGAACTATGAAGAAAAATGAGGGAGGATAAGGGGTTAAATATTCTCCAGGGGTGCTATTTGAGAAGACATGGTGAGGGAAGCCCTTTCTGAGGAGGGGGCATTTGAGTAGAGCCCTGAGTGACATGTGAGAGTGAGCCAAGAGAGGATCTGGGGAAGAACTGCCAGATGAAAACTATGGGATATACCAGGTGGGCGGGGAGGCTGGCATATTGAAGCACAAAAAAGGCCAGGGTCATAGGAGCAGAGGCCCAGAAAGGGTGAGAGGAGAGGGCGGCCAGGAGCAGATTTTCTAGGATCCTTGGATACTATTCTCAGTGTGCTGGGAAGGCATTCAAGAGTTCTCAGCAGGGGAGTAACTAGATCTGACTTATCTTTTACAAAAAAGGCTCACTCTGACTGTTGTGTAGTTTGAAAGAGGGTAAGTGCAGAAGCTAGAAAAAGCACAGAGCCTTACAATGGATAATTAGTCTTAGCAGTTGTAAGTTATTACTAGGAGCTCCTTGGTAATATTTAGGAGTTAGGATATGAAACCCAGGTGGCCAATTACCCAGGTAAATATGGGAGCAGAAGACCATGGTGATTTGATCCTCTAAGCCTCACCATCACAGTCATTTAGGCAGCTCAAATTAGAAGTCCAGGATTCAAAACACCCATGGCTTATTATCCCTAATATTGAAAAAGGAGACTAAAAACCCATAGCAAGAAATGCAGTATTTTTCAATCCTTCAACTACAAAAAGAGAAAAATTGGATCAGCAGAAGCAACACATGAAAGTAACCACCCAGGTCCACCCATTCCCTAGGGAAATATGTGGCCAGATTGGCTCCATTAGTCATATATAATCACCTAAATAAGACATTCATGGAGGATGTCACCCTTTACCCCAAAGGAGCAGTTAGATGAGTAACAGCATTGGTCGCTACAGAAATCCATTTTTTCTTTCACTGTCCTAATGTACAGTTTTCTTCTTTCTCTTTACTATTTCCTCTGTTAAATATAAGTGTCTGAGGTTGTTTTAAAATAATAAAAAAAAAAAACCATGAAACTCTGCTTCAACTATTGTAATTTATTCCCCCACAGTTAAACATCTGGTATTTTAAATCTATGTCATTTATTTACTTGTGGCATAATCATATTGACTGTGACCTAGAGAGGAACAGAGAAATTAATGAAATGCAGAAGTACCATAGACTCACCAGACCATGACTACTGAAAGGGGTGGTGTTTATGTTTTTGCCCAAATTATGATTTGAAGCCTCTACCTGGCTGAAATTCCATGTAGTATCCCCTCTTCAAGTGTTTCTGATTATTTCTAGAAGGGCTTGTTGATCTCTTAAGACTGGAATGCATATTTTAGTAATAGGCTTCCTTGCTTCTGGGAAACTCATTCCCTGTGGATAGGGGGGTACAGGGGAGTATAGCACAACAATTACAAGCTCAGGTTCCGAATTCAGACTCCCTGGCTTTGAATTCTAGTTTTCTCACTTATAGTTATATGGCACTTCACAAGTTACTTAATCTCTGTATCTGTTTCCTAATTTATAAAGCAGAAATAATACTACCTCCCTACCTCCTAGTAATTACCACCTCATTGTAATATTATGAGGAATAGTTGAGATACAAGCTGAGTATCCCTAACCTGAAATGCTTGGAAGCAGAAGTGTTTCAAATTTGGAAGGTTTTTTTTGAATTTTGGGATATTTGCATTATTTTAACCAGTTCAGCATCCCAAATTCAAAAATCAGAAATTTGAAATGTTCCAGTGAGCATTTCCTTTGAGCTTGGAGCTCAAAAAGTTTCAGAGTTTGGAGCATTTCAGATTTCAGGTTTCCAGATTGGGGTACTCAAAACCTATATCTATAAAACTTGTACAACAGTGTTTGACATCTGAAAAATGATGGGCTAATATTGTCAGTCATTACTATTGTGTCAGGGAAGGCAGATGATTTCTGCCTCTTACTCCTGTTGATGGTGCCATTTTGAGAATGACAATGTCTAGGCCAAGTATCCTGTATCCAGGTGTTCCCAAAGCTACCCTTGGTTAGTGTTAAATTCCGGACAGAGGCAGGAAGATGAACTGTCCTTTAAACTCTTGGTCAGGTCTTGCCTCCTGGGCCCCAAACAGAACTACTTGGATCTATCATCTTATCAAGTTTCTGGCCAGTGGTGAACGGTTCTGTTTGTTTCTAATTCTCTCCTCCGTTTATGAGAATTCAAATCCAAACCTTGTGCCTAGACAGGTAGGGGAGTTGTTTTCAGCCTAACCGCTGTTCCCGCAGAGAACAGATCTCGTATTATCCTCTTCTTTCTCCTATTGGTTTTTACTTTTAGCTAAAACCCTCCCCCTTCCCTTAATTGGTAAACCAATGCTTTTGTGCACAACCTTAGAACATGCAGAAGGAATGAGGGAGAGGAATATTTTCTACACTGTCAGTGTCTGGGTCTAGTTCAGCCAGGTAAATATGCCCTATTATCGATGTTGGAGTTTTATCTCCCTTGTGGAGTCAGATTTAGATGGCCCATGGTTATCTGATTTAAAAGGTATAAAGTGTTCATTAGAGAAGGCCAAATGTACATTTAAAAACATTAAGGCCAAGTATGTATGGCTCAAGTGCAATAAGAATTCTATTTCTTGCTCATGTAACAGTCCGAGGTAGATGTAACTGTTGGGCATGTCACCTCCACTCAGTAATTCAGGCAATGATCTAGGTTTCTTTCCTTTTGAGGCTCTAGACTTCTCTATCGTTTAGATCTACCTCTCTAAAGAGAAAATGTAAGCCTGCTTCTCTTAACACAAAACAGCATGCTTCTCTTCAACACATAGTCCACTATGAGTTAGTCACATCTACCTGCATGGTCTGCCAAAGGCATTCTCTGTGAAAGGGAAAACATCTTTCAGTGGGCATACAGTTATCTCCACATATAGAAAAAACAATTCTGTATTTTATCAGAGTCAAATAATCAAAATGCGTTAACTTTTCATTCAACCTCAGAGCTGGTTTACTGAAAATTAAAATCCACTAGTGAGTGATCAGGCAAAACTAAATTTTTTAAAGGATAACTTTAATCAGTATATTCATTCCTCCTGCCACATTCTCCACAAGGAATTGTAATTTAAATAAAAGAAAATATTTGCTGACAACAATTATTAAGTCCTCCTTCCAGAAATCAAATCTAGTAAAATTTCACCTTGATTCTAGAAGAAGTAAAGTAAAACGGGGGAACTGAACACCCTTCCACACAAATGTTTTTTAACCTTTTCCATTATTCAGCTAAGGACTCACATTAAATCTCTGGCAAGTTTGAGAAGGTGGTAAATATCCTGACTTCATGGTACTCATTAGCAATGTTTTAAAGACTACTTCAAACTTTAATAAGCTAATTCAATTCATGCTCAGGGAGTTGCTGGATTTCAATGTGCTAAACAAATACCCCTGACTCAGGCAGCATCTTTTTCTACATTACTAATGCATGACGCATGAGCTTTCCTAATACTGGTGCCACTGTGCAAACAGTACTGTCACTTAGAGCCACGTTCACCTTTTGTAAACAAATGATTCAATTAATAAACCTCACCAGGGAATAGTACTTTTGACTTAAAGGTTGCCTTTCTAAGATTGCTTTATAAAACAGTCTTCTCGTTCCTGGAGCTTATGACCTACGTGCATTTCAGGATTTGCTAATGAACTGCTCAGCTGCTGAGTTGAGTAAATACAAAAGGCCATTTCTCTTTGCTCTTTTTACACCTTTTAATTGGAACAAGTATGTTTTTGGTCTGATTCATACTACTTTCATGTGCTAGAAACTTGTGTGCATAAAAATTTGGTTGAAATTCTACAGGTGGTAGGGGTCACATTTTTTTAACGTAATTGTTTTAATTCTACAGGACGAGGATTAATAGATCATGAGTGACATGATGGATTTGTCTGAAAATTACATTCCAACCTAAGTGAGTTTTAGCTCCCATAATGTGTCTGTTCATGTTTCTAAAGCAATTATTTTCCAAGTAGAATGCACAAGGTGGCCCAAGGGCGTTAAGAGAGATTGTATTAGTCAAGACTCTTTCTGGCTGCAAGTGATAGAAACACTTCTCAAAATGGATTAAACAAAAAATGGAATGTATATGCTCACGTATATGAAATATCTAAGGTTGAGCTGATTTCAGGCAAGGCTGGTGTATTACTGGGCGTCTCAACAGGAAACAGCTGGCATGCTTATATTAAAATAACCAGAACAGTTTACATATACAAGGAACGTTGTGAAGATATGAGAGTAGTGAATGAAAATGAGCTAGAACAGTAACGCAGGGTTAGCAGAAGAATGGTTACCACCTATAAGCCCAATGATATGAGAGGAAGAAGTTACCAGAACCTCAAAAGAGCCTGACAGAGCCAGCCTGAGACAACCCTATAGAGAGACCCAGAGGATTAAATCCCTCACCTCACCTCTGCTGTGGCTCCCCAGTGCCCAACCCCATCTGAAAACCAGAGAAGCACTCTATGTGGTCTCCACAGGTCAGCCTGCTGGGTTGAACTTCCGGGGAGAAAGGTGCAGAGTGGTTCTGTTCCACACAGGTAGGTATGATACCCTCAGGACTGGGCTGCCATCTCCTGGATCTTTTCTGTTCTCTCTTGGCATTACTAGTAGACATGCTTTCTTTCCCCTCATAGTGACAAGAAGATCACCAGCAGCTCCGTGACTAACTCCTAATAGCCTAGCTACTCTGAGAGCGTTTCTTTGTCCTAACAGTTGAATGGAAGTCGCGAGTCCCCAGATTAGCTCAAAAATCCTTCCCTGAACCAATCACTGAAGGCATGAAGTAGAATACACTCAAAAGCCAGCTTTGATTATGTGCCAAACTCTGGAGTTGGAATGGATTCAACCATAACTGAACCAAATGAATCAAGTTAGAGAAGACTGGCGCCTCAAAACGAAAGATAGGGTATTATCATCAGAAGAAAGAGAAGCTGATGCTGGACAGGTGGATCCACTGAATATACACCTCTTCAGAGATAAAAGCTGGAAGTAGTGTGTGAGCAAATCCTCTCCTGGCACCCATTAAGCACAATAGTTTCTTTGCCAAGATGCATCCCGAGAAATGTTTTTCCTTGGGGTACATCCACTAGAGAATCTGAATACCTAGTTTTTTTGTTTGTTTGTTTCTTTGTTTAATCTTTTCTGAGATGCTGATTCTATCAGTTCAATTCTTTGTTACCTGTTCTTTTCATGGGTGGAAAACAGCCCTCTTCTCCTCTCAGAGGCATATGAATGAGGATGGATGATATTGTTTTGGAATTCTTAAAATGGAGCCCTTAGAATTCTAGGAAATTTAGTTATAGACCTTATGGTTCTTGTGAACACTTACAATTATATAGAAAATAAACATTTTCATTTTTAAAGGGTAAGAATCCGTAGCTTTTCTTAGATTTTCAGAAGGTGATCCCAAAATAGCTAATACCCTTTGCTGGCTCATGCCCTTTCATGAACAAATATTCTTTGTGATGACTCAGTTCCTACAGAGAACAGCTAGGAGAATGATTCATCAAGGTCTGAGTTCAAGAGAATCCAAATCATTGTTGTAAGCAGAAAAAACTACTGTGTGAAGAGATAATCATGGTCTATAAACAAGGAATAGAATATTCAATTTTAAAAGTCCATATAAATAAATCATTAAAATGATGCCCCTAAAAGCTACAGTGCTTTTATTAATTAACTTCATAATGAAGTCATCGTAAGTGTCTAGGGTTAATGCTATTTTAAATAGCAAAATATATTTCTCTTCCATATTTCTGTGCCTGTAAATAATAGCTACTATATACTGCTGCCTACAGCCACACAAATATTTACTTCTTATCATAGCCTTATTGTCCTATGTGTTCATAATATGTTAAACTAGATAATCTGGTCAACTAACAACCCAGAGGCTAAGTGACACAATTATGTACATGTGGCCAGCTCCAAGCTCACTGTTGTAACGCTTCACAGGAATAGAACTAAGATTTAAGACCCAGGCAGATGTAGGGGCACAGCAAATAAACCTTGCCTCTCTGACTTCATTGAACTTTTGGGAGAAGTAAGAGACAGAAACCCAGGAGAAGGAGGCCAACCAGGATGGTACCGGGGGTAGGACTGGTATAAGAGAAGTACATAAGCCACTTATGTGTAAGTGATGTTATTTCCTCCCAGAAATGTTAGAAGCATGTATTAGCTTGCTAGAGCTGCTGTAACAAAGTACCAAAATTGAGTGACTTAAACAACAGAGATGTATTTTCCCAAGGTTCTAAAGGCTAGAGGTCTGAGATCAGGATGTTAGCAGGGTTGGTTCCTTCTGAGGCTGTGAGGGAGGATCTGCTTCATGCCATTCTCTGAGCTTCTGGTGGCTTGCTGGCAATCTTTGATGTTTCTTGGCTTATAGAAGCATCACCTTCATCTCTGTCTTTGTCTGCACATGCATGTTCTCCCTATTCACATGTCTTCCTCTGTGCTCAAATTTCCCCTTTTTATAAAGACACCATGCATATTAGACAATGGGGACCATCATACTCTAGTAAAACCTCATCTTAACTGAACTAATTGCTTCTACAATGACTCTATTTCCGAGTAAGTGCACATTATGAAGTGTTAGGAGTTAGGACTTCAACAGATGAATTCAACCCATAGCAAGGCATTACCCTTCAAACACCCAAATTCAGGTATATAACACTAACTAACAACATTGTTAATATCAGCTCAGATTAAATATGTTTGGGAGAGTGAAGGTAGCCAGGCAGCTGCAGAAATTAGGAAGGATTAAATATAACTTACTTAAAGGGACAGGAAGTTTTATGGATAATTTGTGGATTGATTAAAACACAGAATCTTCCTCTGCTCATGTTTGCTGCATGCCACCTATGTTGCTTTTCTCGTTTTTTTCTGTCCTTTTTCTTTTGGGGGTTATGATTTTGAAGCACAGTGAAATAAAAATGACTTTCTGAGCCTCTTTCTTGTTTGGATTAGATCAGCATTTTATCTGAGAGGTAATCTCCTCTTAGATTTCAAGTGTAAACAAAAACAAGTAATATGAGGACTATCTACTTTATACCTTCTCCTTTTAAGAATATTAGCATATTAGAAGTGCTAACAAGTCCTACAACCAAAAAACAAACAAACAAACAAACAAAACAAAACTCTTTCAACCTTGCTTGAACAAAGTTTTTTCAAACTTATTTGATCATGTAAACCACTTTGTTTTCCCACAAATCCTGTGTATCATCCTGTAGAGCTAGTGTTGCTGACACGCATTTTGGGGAACAACAAGGAAAATATTTACCAATATCTGTTATAGATTAAGATTACTATAACTTAAAGAAAGAGGGGAACAGACAGGTTGGAGGTGGGAAATGTTTCTTCTCTAATACGTTTTCCTCACAGACTCTGAGCCCAGCTTTGTGTTCCCAGGAGGTAAATCACACATGAAAGACTTGTGGCTTAGGTAAATTCTAGATGAGAGAATTTACTAAAAATACTGTATTATTCACGGCTGGAAAGATGAGGGTGTGAGAGACAGAGTATCTGGCACCAGGATGCTAAGAAAATACCCAGTGACTCTGATGGAGCATGAGACAAGGTCTCACTAGAAAAGTACACCATGAATTGGCTTAGGAGTACAGAGTGAAGACAGAATACATCCAGGCCTCAAATTTACTTACGCTTAATTCTTAGCATAACTATCTGAAGTCAGTGTATTGTCTCAGTTTAACATGTGCTGTTCAAAGTCTGCACAATAGTTAGCCATAGAGCTGGGCTAAAAATCCAGATCTCTGTGCACATAATGTTTATGTCCTCACCATCACACGCTATTTTGAAGAGATGTTGTAGGATATCTTGGGGTCTGAGACAGCTCTTAAGAAGGGTGAGGAAAGGGGAGCTTGGTCAAAGGGGTCATGTTCTAGTGTGTTTCATGTGGGAATTTGTTGTCATCATTGTCAATACTGTTATTTCTAAACCTGAAAAAAGACAAACTACAAAAATAACTTTCTCATTCCCAAGATGACCATGAACAGCAGAGAGTCCAAAGCTATCATGGAACCTGCAGTCTGCAAGCAGATTTGTAGAGCTGTGCCAATTGACAAGAAAAAATATATATTAATTTAAAAAAATAATGTCCTTAGGGACAGACCCAAATGTGGATCTGTACAATGGTGTGTCTGATCTTCAAGGTGCCTGCTAGATCTTTGACATACCCTTGATGCTCTACTGGGATCCCTAAAGCTCATTAATGTCACCAGCCAGCCATAATCAGTATAAAATGAGAGTGTCTGAGATGGCCAAGAATAATCTGAAGCATTCAGTCTGAAACAGCAGCCAGTTGTGGTTGTATAACTCTGCTCCATGGGAGATACATAATCAGCATGCAAAATCGGAAACCCAAATGGCAGCTGAATTGCAGGTTGAACGAAGAAGCTTTCTAGCGACACTGCAACCCATTTCAAGTGGCATGGCAGAGCTGGGAACAAATTGGAAGCATCACTGGTAGACAGAACAATATGGCATGAAGCATCACAGATGGGGTGGCTTTTTGAGTAAAGGTGTCAAACAGACTGTGAGGAAATGAAACAGATTCTTAGATGGTGGCTGCAGAAGAAAATGAAAGGGCAATCTTTGTGTGTCTGCCACGTGGAGAACACTGCTTTGCATTTTCCAGCATCAGCAACACCCATACATCCAGATTGTGAGCACTAACAGGGTAGACTTTTAAAGTTTTCTAAAAATTTGACTCACAAGAAAAATCCTTAAAGAACAGTGAACATTCTATCCTTATAATTTACTATGGCATTTTGTGCTCAGTGCAGTTTAACTTTCAGTAATAGTTATTCTGTTTCACGCTATTGTATTGATCATTTTCATCTCCAAACCACATGGGCTTTTTCTCCCAACCAGAATAAGACAAATGGGATAAGATGAAGGGAGGGGCAGGAGTATCTCAAAATGTCATTATATTGAGATATTTTAAAAATGAAACTAAAGAGGTTTAGCTGGAAGAGAAGATAAAGGCATTTGTTGAAGTGAATTGACCAAAATAGGGACAGAAGGGTCTTCAGATATTTAAAAGATTATCCTGAAAAAGAGGAAGTAGATGGTTCTTGATTTAAAAGACCAGAACATAAAATCAATGGAAAGAAATCATAAAGAAACAAATTTTAGTTCAGTACAATGAAGAACTTTCCAACTACATTTCAATCTTACAGAAGAGTAGATTGCACTGAGATAGTAACAGAGCTGGCAGTGGTCAGTGACCAGAGAGCCATTTGCTTGGAATGATATAGAATAATCGTATTACAGAGTCTGAGGTTAAACTAAATATACTATATTTGCTTGTCTCTTATTCTTCCTACAGAGCTTTAAACTCCTTGAAAATAGGGGTGGGCCGTTCTAAATATTTCTCATCTTCCCAGAGACTAATAGGGAACCTTGAATACAGCAGGCTGTCAAAAACCTATAATTAAATTAATTTCATAACTAATTTCATCTTCAGACTTCTATGAAACAGAGAATTCAAAAGTATCCACTCAATTCAATTCAGATAATTTGGTCCATAAATAACTAATGTAACAGATTTACTCAAACAACAAAATTTTCAGAGCCAGCCATATATACAGCACCCCTCCAGACAATCAGCTTTTTTGTCAACAATTTACTTAAAATATATTCATTGTGAGGGCCAGCATCAGTTGACTGACTATATTTCCCACTCTCCAACCTTAAATAACTATTTACATGAGAAAGTAATTCTGGTAATTGAAAGAGATTCACGACAGTCAAAGTAAAATCAGATCGTCTCCATAGTTTCTAAACTTTAGCTGTTCCTGCAATCCTGTTTAAAAATAAAAATATATCAAATTATCAAGAGATTTCACTTACATTCTTTTAAAGCTTAATATGTGTTTGAATGACCCACTTCCAAATATCATGTTGACCTTTGGAATTTCTGCACTAGAAACTGTCTTTTAAAATATGGCACTGACATTTTTGTCTTAATATGCCTTATTAAGGTCAGTACTACATTTGCTATAATAAATAGTGGAGAATTAAGAGCTCATCAGCACTGCCATATTACAACATTGAATAGATTGAATTATGTGCTTAAGAAGATGAATTGATGACAATTGGCAAACTGGGCTTAAAAAGCTGCTGCCTTGAAAAATATTTCAGAGGAAAAGTGTTTTCATGAATATATTTCCCTCCTTCAGCATATTTTATTTTGATAAAATACACTCATAAATTGGGGTCTTCTTTTAAAGATTCATATTTCAACTTTATCATTTAACAACCATCTAATGAGCTCACAGGGATCCTTGCCGTAGCTGTGGATTTTGAAGTACCGTCTGCAAAAACCCATTGTTTTGAGTGCTCATTGAAAATATGAGTTGTTCTTCGAACCCGAAGGAGTAATCAAGTTGCTGTCTGTCTTTTTTTAACTGAAGAAATATTGAAATAATGAGGAAGTATGCTTCGTGAGTAGTATGGAGGTGTACTCAGAGCTATTTAAAATATCCTTTGTGTAAAATGAAACATCAATCTAATTCCAAGTGTGGAGAGCCAGCACGGCAAATCCAAAGTAGCTGCAAGGCAGTTTACATTGTATCTTACCAATGTTCAATTTAAGAAAAGATTGAAGAACATCAGGCTGCTATAAAAACAATTTACGCAGAATAAATTTGGTACTCGTCAACTGTTTTTCAAAGGAAGCAGCTCTCCAGCAGAGCCAGGGTGTCATGCAACATGGCTTACAGGCACTTGAATAGAATGATTATTAGGCATAAAATGAGTTCAAAAATAGATGTACAAAAGTATTAAATGATTGAAACGAGAGCACTAGCTGCCATCCAAATGGCATTTAAATTGTGTTAATTGAGACAAGGTAGTAGGAAAAGTATTAAACTTACAGGAATTTACAGACCTTTTTTTCTGTCAGATTTCTATTACAGCAGCCTACAAAATAATAGGTTAAGGAAAATTGGTCAACATCTATGAGTTATGCTTGTCCATCCTCTTTGTGATGCATTTCATGATTTTCAGGGCAGTTGTAAGGTCAGGAAGAACAGGGAAGTCTGGGATGTGGGTAGGGGTATAAAAAAGTAAATGAAATTATCCCTAATGCTAGAATGTATTTTAAGAATGTAAAGGGAGTGGAAATTCAAAGATAAATTGATTACAGAGAATGAAAAGAGTGGTATTGTGGAGCATATGGAACTGAAGATAGGTCTCTGAAGTAGTATAGAGTTCAGTAGAAGTAGAGAACATAAAACGGACTTCACTGACAGGAAAACTCAATAGTTCAGAGCAAGGGCTATGAGATTAGAATGCCTGGCTACGGTTCTGTCACTTCCTGAATTTATCTCCTTGAGCAAGTTACTTAACCTCCTTGAGCTTCAGTTTTCACATCTGTAAAATGGGATCAGTTTCATTTGATTGAGATGCCTCTTTGAGCTGGTTCAAGAAGGAAATGAGAGGATACAAGTATATTAGTTCATTTTGCTTTGCTATAAAGGAATACCTGAGGCTGGGTAATTTATCAAGAAAATAGGTTTATTTGGCTCAAAGTTCTGTACATTGTACAAGCGTGGCAGCAACATCTGCTCAGCTTCTGGTGAGGTCTCAGGAAACTTCCACTCATGTCAGAAGGCGAAGGCAGAGCTGGTGTGTTACATGGCGAGAGAGGGAGCAAGAGAGAGAGAGAGAGAGGAGGTACCAGACTCTTTCTAAAAATCAGATCGTGCAGTAGCAGAAAACTCACTCACTACCACAGGGAGGGCACCAACTCATTCATGATGGATCTGCCCCTATGACCCAAACACCTCCCACCAGGCCCCATCTCCATCATTGGGGATCACATTTCAACATGAGATTTAGAGGGGACAAGTATTCAAACCATAACAACAGGTACAGCTTTTAGAGCACTGCTTGACATATCATAAATAATAATGTTAGCTATTGCTATCAATATAATCACCTTTTTCATCAGCATTATCTGGCTTGAAATTCCTATTATTAATTTTCCTTAACTTCATTTTTTGCCTCCGTGACCTCATTTTTTTTACCTCCAATATAAGGAAATGGGACTTCATGTACATTTCTTTTCACAAAAAAAGTAAAAGAAAGGATCTTGATTTGTTGAGAAATAAAATATAGACTTTAAAAATGTAGTTGCTTTAAATAAATTATTATGTCAAATTCTCCCTTTTCCTTCTCTGGACCTGTGAACAGAAGCCAAACATTTCCTGCTCTTTTTAATTAGTAAAAAGTCTAATCCAGTTTAAAAATCAAATCTCTTTTATACCTCAGAGCTCTCTTCTTCCCCCATCATTGATTAGACTCTTGACTGGAGGGGATGGGAATGGAGAATTGAATGTGGTTGTTCTTACTATGTCTCTCTTGTCTCCTTTCTAGCTTCTCTAGTTTTGGAGGAGGTTTGAGGGACAAACATCTCTTTTCTTAACTAAATGAATCCACAGCTACTGCTTATCGGTTGTTGCCACTTTTTTGACCAACACTGATGGAGCATCAATGTTTTGTGTGTAGCTGGTATCAAAATGTTGATTCTCTTGTGGGATGCATGTGTAAGTTCTTTGGAGGGGCCTTGCTATTGCATGATTTACTGTCATGGGAGATCTTGTTCTGGCTAAACCTCTTCTAGTCTCTCCCTTGCCTTAATTCTTGACATCCTTAATTCTTGACATCCATGGTTGTTCCCACAGCCTCTTACTGCTTGAATTCTCATGCATGTTGAACAGCCTTGTTGGGTAAGCCTTCCATCTGCCCTAGTAGTTTCTTGCTGAAGGGGAAATTTCCATGGCCAAACATAAAATAGTAGGCTGTTTCTCATATTTTCCCTAAACCCTGCCATCTCTTTCCAGTTCCCTTTAAGACTACATGGACAGAGGAGCAAATCTGGAAATGTTGTGCCTACACATACATCTAACAAGGAGATGAAAAGCCAATTGTCCCTTCTTGCATATATTCTCAACTCTGAGTGATTTTTCTGTGAAGCTATTTTTTTTACTGATCTTGGAGGAAGAACACCCCTCACTTCCTACCCAACACCCTTCCTTTACCTTTGCAGTCCTCTACCTGTATGTGAATGTGAAAAGGAAGAAGAGTGGCACAGGATGGCGATGAAGGTAGATGACTGGCTCTGCTGCCTTAGGAAGCTTTTCAAGGAGTGTCTGGTTGGTGGGCTTCTTCAGAATGTCCAGTTCTTTTTCTTACTTTGGGACCTACCTGAAATTCCAGGATAACATGAAAAGACCTCCTGAGCATCCTGTAACAAATAGGTGGTACTCACTAATCATGTGAATTGGTAGATACTTTATGTCTGTGTTGCTAAATTCTACTCGCTTTTCAAATTTCAGTTCAAATGGCATCTGTTCAAAGAACCTGACTCCCTGTAGTTGAAAATATAATTTGTGATATCTAAATTGTCATGGTCCTTTATTCATAACACTGTAGTAATATTATATATTCCTGTGTTTTATAATTATAACTTACCTTTATATGTTTTATCATTTTAGATGATAAGATTATTAAAAAGATTATTTAAGAATAGAATGGGAAAAAAACTTAAAAATAAAGTTTACACAGGAATCATCTTCCTTATTTCTCATAGTACCACTGAAACTCTTACAATGAAATTATTATTTTTTAAAAATTTACTTTTTAAATTGACAAATAATAATTACACACATTATGGGGTACATAGTGATGTTTCAATATATTCAATATATATTTATAAAACCAGGGTGATTAACATACCCATCATCTCAAACACTTATTCCTTTGTGTTGGGAACATTGAATATCCTTGCTTCTAGCTATCTGAAAATACATGATATGTTAATGTTAACTATAGTCATCCTACAATGCTTGAGAACACTAGATTTATTCTTCGTATTTAGCTTTAAAGTTGTATCCTTCAACAAATATATCCCGATTTCCTACTTTCTGCTTACCATTCCCAGTCTCTAGTAACCTGTTTTACTCTTCTATGAGATCAACTTTTTTGGCTATTGCATGTGAATGAGAAAGTATGGTCTTTAACTTTCTGTTTCTGACTTATTTCACTTAACATAATGTCCTTCAGGCTCTTCCATATTGCCATGAATGACACGATATCACTTTTATGGCTGAAGAATATTTTGTTGTGTATATATACAACACTTTCTTTATCCATTAATCTCATGTTGGACACTTGGGTTGATTCTATATCTTGGTTTTGGTAAATAGTGCTGCAATAAACATGGTGGTTCAGATCTCTCTTTGGTATATTGGTTTCCTTGGTATACTGATTTCCTCTCCTTTGGATAATATCCAGTAGCATAATTGCTGGATCATATGATAATTCTATTTGAAGTTTTTTGAGGAACCTTCATAATAGCTACACTAGTTTACATTCCCACCAACAGTGTATACCAGTTCCCTTTTCACCGCAATCTTACCAGCATTTGTTAATTTTTGACTTTTTATAGTAGCCATTCTATCTGGGGTGAGATAATATCTCATTGTGGTTTTGATTAGCATTTGCCTGATGATTATTGATGTTAAGCACTTTTTAAACATATTTGCTGGCCATTTGTTGGTCTTCTTTTGAGAAATGTCTGTTTTGATCATTTGGTCGTTTTTTAATTGATTTTTTTTTTTTTTTCTGTTGAGATGTTTGAGTTTCTTATATATTCTGGATATTTACTCCTGATGTATAAATACTTTGGAAATATTTTCTTATTCTGTAGATTGTCTTTTCACTTTGTTGACAGTCTCTTCAATAAATGGTACTCGGAAAACTGGATATCTATATGCAGAATAATGAAATTAGACCCCGATCTCTCATCATATACAAAAATAAAATTAAATCAAATTAAAGACAAATCTAAGACCCCAAACTATGAAACTACTACAAGAAAACACTGGGGAAACTCTCCAGGACATCAGTCTGGGCAAAGGTTTCTTGAGTAATATCCCACAAGTACAGGCAATCAAAGCAAAAAGGGACAAATGGGATTACATTAAGTTAAAAAGCTTCTGCATAGTATTCCATGGTGTATATGTGCCATATTTTCTTTACCTAGTCTGTCATTGATGGGCATTTAGGTAGATTTCATGTCTTTGCTATTGTGAATAGCATTGCAGTGATCATATGTGTACATGTGTCTTTATAATAGAATGATTTATATTCCTTTGGGTGTATACCTAGTAATGGAATTGCTGTGTCGAATGATATTTCTGTCTTTAGGTCTTTGAGGAATCACCACATTGTCTTCTGCAATGGTTGAATTAATTTACACTCCCATCAACAGCATATAAGTGTTCGTTTTTCTCCACAACCTCATCAGCATCTGTTATTTTTTGACTTTTTAATAATAACCATTCTGACTGGTGTGAGATGGTATCTCATTGTGGTTTTGGTTAGCATTTCTCTAATGATCAGTGATGTTGACCTTTCTTTTCATGATGGTTGGCTGCATGTATGTCTTCCTTTGAAAAGTGTCTGTTCACATCTTTTGCCCACTGTTTATAAGATTGTGTGTGTGTGTGTTTTGTTTTTTTTTTTTTTTTGTAAATTTAAGTTCCTTATAGATGCTGCATATTAGACCTTTATTGGATACATAGTTGGCAAGAATTTTTTCCCATTCTGTAGGTTGTCTGTATACACCATGGAATACTATGCCCCCATAAAAAAAGATCATGTCCTTTGCAGGACATGGATGGAACTGGAGGCCATTATCCTTAGCAAACTAACAAAGAAACAGAAAACCAAATACTGCATGGTTTGTTTTTTAAGTTTGGCTTATAAATGGGAGCTAAATGATGAGAACACATGGACACATAAAGGGGAGCAACACATACCAGGGCCTATCAGATGGTGAAGGATGAGAGAAGGGAGAGGATCAGGAAAAATGGCTACTAGGCTTAATATAGGGGTGAGGGAATAATCTGTAAAACAAACCCCTATGACATAAGTTTACCTTTGTAACAAATCTGCATGTATACCCCTGAACTTAAAAGTTAAATAAATAAATAAGCCAAAAAAACAAAAAACAAAAAAAACAAAAAGGCTTCTGCACAGCAAAAGAAACAATCGACATAGTGAAGAGGCAACCTATATTTTCCAACTACCTGTCTGACAAGCGATGAATAACCAGAATATATAAGAAACTCAAACAACTCTACAGGAAAAAAAAATCTAATAATCCATTTTTAAAATAGTCAAAAGATCTGAATAGACATTTCTCAGAAGAAGTCATACAAATGGCAAACAGACATATGAAAAGGTGCTCAACATCACTGATCAGCAGAGAAATGCACATGAAAGCTACGATGATATTATTTCACCCCAAAATGGCTTTTACCCAAAGGTTAGGCAATACCAAATGCTGGCGAGGATGTGGAGTAAAGGGAACACTCATTCACTGTTGGTGGGAATGTAAATTAGTACTGCCACTAAGGAGAACCATTTGGAGATTCCTCAAAAAACTAAAATAGAGCTACCATAAGATTCTGCAATCCCACTATTAGGTATATACTCAAATGAAAGGAAGCCAATATATTGCAGAGCTATCTGCACTTCCATGTTTATTGAAGCACTTCCATAATAGCCAAGATTTGGAAGCAACCTAAGTGTTCATCAGTAGATGAATGAATAAGGAAAATGTGGTACATACACACAACCAGAGCACTATTCAGCCATAAAAAGAATGAGATCCTGTCATTTGCAGAAACATGGATTAACTTGGAGTCATTTTGTTACATGAAATAAGCCCGGCACCGAAAGACAAACTTCACATGTTCTCACTTATTGGTGGAAGTTAAAAATTAAAATAATTGAACTCAAGGAGATAAGAGTAGAAGGATGGTTACCAAAAGCTGGGAAATATAGTGGGATGGGGAGGAGAGAAGAAGGGATAGTTAATGGGTACAAGAAAATAGAAAGAATGAATAAAGAACTAGTATATGCCAGCACATCAGGCTGACTATAGTAAAAAAAAATAATTATACATTTTCTAATAACAAGAGTATAATTGGATTGTTTATAACACAAAGGATAAATATTTGAGGTGATGGATATCCCATTTACCCTGATGTGATTATTACACATTCCATGCCTGTATCAAAATATCTCATGTAACCCATAAATATATATATAACTACTATGTATCCACAAAAATAAAAAATAAAATAGAAAAACAGAGATGGAAAATGTTTTTGAAATAATAAAGAATACAAACTCTAATAAATATGATTGAAATTAGTAACAAGCATAAGCACTTCAACAAAAATTGGAAGGAAAAATGAATTTAATAAGAGCTGTGTTATTTGTGTGCTATTGTAGTTTACTTTAAAACTTAAATGCAGTCATGTGCTGCATAGCGACATTCCGGTCAACGATAGAATGTGTAGACAACAGTGGCCCCGTAAGATCATAAAGGAGCTGAAAAATTCCTGCTGATTAGTGATATCTTGATGATTCTGACCCTGTCTAGGCTTAGGATAATGTGTGTATTTGTGTCTTCATTTTTAGCAAAAATATTTAAAAACTAAAAAAACAAAAATTAAAAAATAAAACAGGCAAAAATCTTCAGAATAAGGATATAAAGAAAAGGAATTTTGTACAACTGTACAATATGTTTTTGTTTTAAGCTAAGTATTGTTATAAAAGATTTAAAAAGTTTAAAAATTTAAAAGTTTATTAAGTAAAAAAGTTACAGTAAGCCAAGTTTATTATTGAGGAAAGAATTTGTAAATAAATTTCGTGTAGCCTAAGTGCACAGTGATTATAAAGTCTACAGTAATAGCATTGTCCTCGGCCTTCACATTTACTCATAACTCACTCACTGAGTCACTCAGAGCAACATCCAGTTCTGCAAGCTCCATCCATGGTAAGTGCTCTATACAGATGTACCATTTAAACATTTTTATACCATATTTTTACTGTACCTTTTCCATGTTCAGATATGTTTTGGTACAGAAATGCTTACCATTGTGTTGCAATTGCCTACAGCATTCAGCACAATAACATGCTGTACAGGTTTGTAGCCTAGGAGCGATAGGCTATACTTTATAGCTTAGGTACGTAGTAGGCTATAGCATTCAAGTTTATGTAAATACAGTCTATGATGTTTCCACAACAAAATCACCTAATGACACATTTCTCAGAATGTATCCCCACCATTAAGTGACACATGATCCTATGTTTAAGACACATATTAATGAATAAAAGAATCTTTTGCATAACACCACAGGAGAAAGAAGTTTCTTTCTGTATGTTAATAATCAGATTATGCCCAGCTTTGTCAGTAGCTAAAAGGCCTCCATATATTTTCCTCCTGAATTATTGTAATCCCCAGCTCTGTACCTTCTCTTTTAAAGAAGTGTCACTTTTACTTGAATCATATTGTCATTTTTACTTAGATCTCTATTTACCTGTCTACCTAAGCAGAAATGTCAAGTGACCTTGAGAAGTAATCAATGAGAAGTTGTCTAACAGAGAACATTTTAATTCTGTCAATCCATAGACACTAAGGGCTGTCATGGTATCCATTTGAATTTATTTCTTATATTTTATCCTCAAGTTTTTTTCCACTGGTCTAAAACTGTGAGTTCTCCCAGAAGATAAGAATTAATAAATTTAAGAGTTGGACTGGTGGATCCCTCGTCAACTGTTAAATAAATTAAAGCTGTAAAACAAATTAAAAACAAATTGCTAAGTGTTCAGCCACTTCCACTGCTACCCAGTTTAGTATTTTTTTAAACGTACACCTTTGTTTCATTTTCTCTAAAATACTAAAGTCACAATTGTGGAAATAGAAGTACATATGTAAACCTTCCCCTTGGAACTCATTTTAGTATGCTGACCTGTGGAAAACACAATACTGCAGTATTTCCAAACCCTCACTAAAACCTCATGCTTTTAGTGATTTGTACTGATAAGATCAGAATTAAACCTTCTTCTGGAACACTTTGTGATCAAGAGCCTATGTACTCATTTGCAGCTTGATGACAATATGTTGTCATAAATCAGTAATCAATTAAGATGTCTGCCTAAGAATCAAATCTACATACTTGTCGTTATCTTAGACCAAACTCACTTGCCACAATCACCAAATTTCAATGTCTTTTGTCTTAAATATATCCTCAGGTATAGTATAATTTTTAAAAAATTACCACTTCTAATTAGACAAGAATCATCTCAATTGTATTCCTCCTAACTGAAATACTTTACAGCACACTAAACCCTTG
The DNA here is from genome assembly GCF_000951045.1 of Mandrillus leucophaeus. Lineage (NCBI taxonomy): Eukaryota > Metazoa > Chordata > Mammalia > Primates > Cercopithecidae > Mandrillus > Mandrillus leucophaeus. The sequence goes on along the minus strand of NW_012108186.1, from coordinate 1,243,960 downwards.
AGGTCTCATATTATTGTTTTGGGGGGGAGTTTATTATAATAGGGAATTTACTTTTGTAAAACAAATCCCACGTTGGAATATTATGTTTTTACAATGCTACCTTCAGTTACCTTCTCCCCAGTGGCAAACTAACAAATTAGATAGGATGATATTCCAAGTTAGATTGGCTTACTGTTAAAACTAGTGGTCATCTCATAAAAGCAGTGCCTCTGTTAGGAAAAAGAAAATAATTTTGAATGCATGAATACATACAGATTTCATTTATCTCTTGGTCCTTATTATATAGTGATATTCATGGATATCAGCAACTATGTAATGTCAGTTTATTCTGCTTCTTTCCCTCTCATAAACTGAAATGCTCTAACATGGCCAAAACAGCATTAGGTCTTCCACTTTACATGCATTAGTCATGTAGGAAGTTAATCATCTGACTATAAATGAAAGCTTGCACCATTTTCAATAAGGCAATATTTACTTTCTTTTTATCCTAAGAGACAGAAAGCCTAATTAGTGGAGGAAATTAACATTGACACTCCTTGAGATGGTCTATTTTTAAGCAAAATGTTTTCTGTTGTAACTTCTCGGAGCAGAAATGTCCACCTTTTAATGATAAGGTAGTAAATGCACCCCTCACTTAAGACCTTCTGAGCAGGGAGGAGGTTATGATTCATGAGCGAAAAGAGAAGAAATTCACATTTCTCTTTCACACTCACAGTTAGTACTGTAATCTTCTCCCCATATTTCATTGTAATTTAGAAAGAGGTGGAGGGAGGGCCTGACAGTTTCCAGTTTTGATTCCCTTTCTTTCTTGGACCCCCAATTTGAAATTCTGGAAAGCCCTGGGCAAAGAAGATTGTCAACCACTGTTAGCATGAAAATGACTATCTAGCTTGCTTATTGCCTATAGACTGAACCCATGGGACAATACCTATATCCACACTGCAGTTTTACTTGTAAGTCACTGAATAGCAAGAAGTTGATCAAGAGATTCAAACTCTATTAGCAATAAGTTGGAAAACTGCTGGGTAATTATGTTTTAAAAATTCTCTTATAGATGTAAGACATCACTAGAATTTAAGATCATACTTTTCTAGTAGAAAAGAATACTAAAAATGATTCATGACAATAGTAGTGAATAGACTATTTGAAAGATTTTCCATTCTAAAATGTCTAAGCGTAAACCTTTACCTTGCTTCTTTAGACCAAATCCATTAAAATGACAGAAGAATAAATCTGTGGTAATACAGAAATGCTGCTGTCAAGAAACCTAACCTGGAAAAAATCCTGGAAAGTAGAAAACAAGTTGTAACAGATCAACCGTGAAACCCAACATAGTTGAAGAGAAAGAGAGGATCTCTGCAAAAGTGAATTTTCCAGCAGAACCAAAGAGTAACCTCAAGATCAAGAATCATGGATCTTGAAGTAGCAGTGAGCCATCTACCAGTAGACATCATAATTCATTTAAAGACTGTAGAATATTTTTTTAGTCTTCCCAATCTTAGTTTCTGGTTCCAATGTTTGCTGCCAAAAGTAAGCCATGACTAGAGCTCTCTAAATAGTAACATTGGCTGAAATACATTCTCAGAATTAACAGTGAGAATCTGAAGAAAAGCAGGCAATCACCAGGATGAGCAAGGCACCAGCAAGAGGGCAAACTCTCTGGGCCTCAAAAAACCAGCAACATTTTTGGTACCCACAAACTGGAGACAGCACTTTCTGTGACATTCCTTATCAGGGGAGTAGAGATTTTCATTTATGTTAGAAAGATTATATGCAGTTAACAGCATTGTAAATATGACTATACTAAAGATTACCAAGAATTTGAGGAAAATCAACACCATTCTGAACAAACCAACTACTCACCAATGAAAATGTTGATGCCAAAGGTATAAGAAAACTTTAAAATTAGTAATGTTAATAACCTCAGAAAAATTCAAAGGAATAAAATATCCATAAAATAAAAACATGCAGTCATGAAAAAGGAAGTAATTAAGTCCTTGTAATTAAAAGTATGAAGATGAAAAGTTTTAAAAAACTCAGTAGCTGGGCTGAATTACAGGATGTTTCTTGCTATTTTCCTATTGTCTTTCATGTTGAATAAAGTTTCATCTTAAGGCTATAAATGGTGGTTCTTCAACCAGTTCCAGGCTCTTTCCTCATAGTCAAAAGACAAGTGCAGCTGTCACAGGTCTCAGATTCTTTCCACAAATATCAAGCAACAATCAGGGATCTCTTCAGGTAGCTGCCGCATAACCACAAGGGTTCGTTCTTTCGTAAGCCTGAGCCATTCAGGACCCTGTCTTACCATGGTGATAGGAGTAGCGTCAAGCTCACCCAAAAAATCTTAAAGGAGAATGGTAGCAAGGTGAATTCCCCATGGAAAATCAGTTGGTAGGAAAATCGTGAATGGATACGGTGAGTCAATCAACTACACAAATCAGTTAAAAAAAATCAGAATATAGATGATCTGAAAATTAACATGGTTAATTTTAACAGTCATATTTATTTTTTCAAAACAATATATTTTTAAGTCAAATTATGTTCAAGACCTTGGGTCTTGTGAACTTTATCGAGTTGAGAAACTGACAATAATATTTTGTCATTAATTTACAGTACCAAAAATTATATTTAGTTATACATTTTTGAAGTACATAATGAAGAATAATGTTGGTATCAGCCCCATGGAAACACAATGTTTTCAAAATCTCAAATCTGTTAGCTAGATATGCCAATAGTCACTGATTTTTTTCTTTTTTAAAGATTTAAAAATTTGTGCTAGTCATGTTGCACTAAAATTGGGAATATTACAATGTTAGTGCATAAATCTGGCCAAGGCTAATTTCCTCTTATAAGCGAGAATCCTCAGTATGAACCAAAAGTGCCTCATGGCCAGTAATCATATCCATACAAGGAAAAGAAAATGATATATTTAACAGGTGATTTTAGCAGTGTGTGGTTCCTTCATGATGAGGTTAAGGCCGTTTCATAGATGGATGAATATCATTTTGAAGGTCACTGATCAGCGATAAACAATTCAATGCATCTCCAAATCATAAAACAGAGAGTTGCTTGACCAATATTACATTGCTTCTTCTAATTACTGTCCCTCCCATCCCCTGCTACAGCCACATTTCAGCTTATTCACAATGAAGAATGTTGATGTAGTTTCAACCCTAGTGAAGAGCTCTAGGTGTTTAAAACACAGCATATTTTTCTTTCTCTATGATAGTTTTAGGAACAAATTGGCATAAGTAAAGGTTAAACATAAGTTTCTTTTATGATGACCAGTAGGAAATGAGGACAAAAATTTGGTCTTTGGAAAACTGAGAATTTAATATTCTCAGTTAAGCTTCTGTTAAGCTTTGACTATATATTTGAGTAAGAAAATATTCTAAAATATCATTTTAATTTCCTCTCCAAGTAGTATTTTGGCAAGTACTCAGAATGCAAGGTTTTGCAAGAATTTCTCAAATGGTGTGATTTTTGTCTAACGATTAAGAGAACTATATTAAACAAACTTTGACAGGCTTTAGAGATTGCTGGTATGTCTTATCACCATTTACTCTTAGGCACTACAGTGAATTACACTTTATGGAAAAAAATCTGGTCAGTAAAATAATCAAAAATAAGTTTTGTGATTTTTATTCAAATAATAATGTAACATTCAGTTCTCAATGTTTATGAATATAAACATATCGAGAAATTTTGATTCTATCTTTCGTAATATACAGTACAGGGATCTAGATTGGAATTGATCACCATTTTTTTGGCAAAGATCTTCTAGAAGCTGTCACTTTCTCACTTGTAGATCAATAAATGTGTGTGTTAACTAGTGGATGTGGAAAGTTCTAGACACTTAGGTATGTCTGAAATTCAATACTTGTAAATTGATTTCGACTATACCTATCACTGTGTCATAATACCCTATATCAACTTATGTCACTAGAGAATGGCTTCAAATAACCCAACTTTGACAGTGTCCCCATTTCTATCATGCTGAGGCATGATGTTTGTTAATTCAAGTTACAGATGAAAAATGAGATATAAAAGAGTGCATGTTTTGAGATTCAATATTGTTAGAAAAACCAAAGTTTACCTTTTATATTAGAGGGTAATTTAGATTTAGTGAAGAGCAGATGTAATTACACAGCTAGATCAGTTTTCACAAAGGAGCAACCCAAACCCTTATCAAGACATAAAACATTTCCACAATGCCAGGTCCTTTCCCAATCTATTTAATCACTCTCTATCTTTCCACAGGTCCTTTCCCAATCTATTTCATCACTCTCTATCTTGCTTATTTGATCTGTTTATCTACCATTAGCCAATGCCTCACAGTCTAAATTATTTAGATTTATATTGTCTTGGAGTTAGGTAGTGTACCTTCTCCAAATTAGTTCTTACCTTTAAATACTTTCAGGCAATGGTAGGCCCTTTGCATTTTGTTTTAAATATTCTAATAACTTTTCAAAATGCCATTTAAAAAAACTTTCTGAGAATTTGACCGTGATTGCACTTACTGTATAGCTCAGTTTGGGGAGAATTGACTTTCTAGCAATATTGAATGTTCCAAGCAGAAACATGGCATACCTTTCCATTTATTTAGGCCTTATGAAGTTGCTTTCAGCAATGTCTTATATTTTTCAGCAAAAGAACTTACATATCTCTTAAATGCATTATTAAATATTTTATTTTTTCATTGTAAATGATATTTTTAAAAATTTCAAGTTGTTCAGGAAGAGCGTGTAGAAACACAGTTGAATTTTGTGCATTGTTTTTGTTTAAACAGCAAATAAGTATTCCCTTTTTTCCACATCCTTGCCAACATCTGTTGTTTTTGGCTTTTTAATAAAAGCCATTCGGAGTGGTATAAAATGGTATCTCATTTTTTTAATTAGCATTTATCTGATTATTAGTGATGTTGACTTTTTTTTTCATGTTTGTTGGATACTTGCATGTCTTCTTCTGAAAAACATGTGATCATGTCCTTTGCCTTTTTTTTAAAATGGGGATTTTTTTTTTTTTTTCTTGTTGAGCTGCTTGAGTTTCTCATAGATTCTGGATATTGGTCATTTGTCTGATGTATAGTTTGCAAATATTTTTTCCCATTTTGTAGGTTTCCTGTTTTCTATGTTGTTAGTGTCCTTTGCTGTGCAGAAACATTTTTGGTTTAATTAAATCCCATTTGCTTATTTGTGTGTGTGTGTGTATGTATATGTATATACACACACACCTTGGAATACTACTCAGCCATAACAAAAAATGAAATTATATCCTTTGCAGCAACATGGATGGAATGGAGGTCATTATCCTAATTGAAATAACTTAGAAACAGAAAGTCAAATAGTACATTTGCTTGTTTATAAGTGGAAACTAAACACTAACGATAGGTACACATGGACATACAGAGTGGTACAATAGGCATTAGAGATAATACGTGGGAGACTGGGAAGGGGATGAGAGTTGAAAAACTATCTACTGGGTATAGTGTTCACTGGGTGATGGGTGTACTAAAAGCCTCTACTTCACCACTACACACTACATGCATATAAGAAGCCTGCATTTATACTTATTATATATATAGAATGTTTTTTAAAGGTGAAAAAAATCAGCCACATTTCTTCATGGCCACAATTCAGGTACTTCAGTGGTCTCTGTCAGTGAAAAGAGCTTAATATTTTCTAAATAATATAATATCATCAGGTACTCTATTACTTCATTTACATTTTATCAATAAGTCATTATATAAAACACTAAAAGAGAAGACAAAACAGTAAGTTACTTATGGGATCATGTTATATGCAATCTGTTACTCTACCTCCACCTTTTTAACAGGAAACTGTTCATCTAAATTGGATATTTCCTTTTTTAGTCAGCAAAGTAATCAGAATTCATGTCAGCATACCTGTACAAGATGCAATTTAAATTGAAACAACAAATAACATAATCTTGAGAAGCTGAAATCCTTTAATTTTTCAGAATTTTTTTCTGTTAACATAGTTCACTGTATTATGGTGTATTATTGAGAATCAAAACACCAACCTGTCATACTGTTTTTCGTTTTTATATTTATAATATAATGCATCTTCTAATTTTGAATATAATCTTGAATATACTCCAAATATGAGAAAAAATACTTAGGGATAGCAATAATCATGACTAAAATTTAGTCATGTAAATTCAGAAAACTTATTCTGAAATGATGTAAACATGTATACATTAAGCCACACTGTTTTTACCTCTGAAAAATCTCCTGATAAATACCACTGGCCAAGGGTAGCAATTCATAACTTCATTCCTATTTGCAAGTCATGACATATACCACATTAAGCAGACTATGCACATATATATATATATAAAGCAGACTGTTAAAAATAATAATCAACATGTCCATTGCTGCTCTTAAGAAGTGTTCTCAGATGTAATTTTGACTAAAAAGAATTCAATTCATATTCTATATGCACCCATAGCAAAAAGTGCTGAAGTATGTGAGGTATACACACACACACACACACACACACACACACACCCTTATTACATACACCTAATTTAAAATGTATATCTAATTATTGATGGATTAATAAAGAAATATTTCTCTATGATACAACTTATAGAATTGGTTATGCCAAAAGTATTTAAGGAAATAAGAAAACTAAGGTGCAGTGGTACAATTTCTTGGTAGTTTTTTGGGAAGAAAGGCTGTGGTAGAAGTCTCCTGACTATCACATTGTATCCCCAGAGAGCACTACTATATTCCTAAAGTGTTTAAATTAAAAATGCATTCCTAAAAAGTGCATTTTTTTCCCTAAAATAAAGCCCTTAAAAATTTTTAAATAACCATGTCTGAACAAAATTAAGTTACATCTTGAGTTTATATAAGCTATCACATCTTGCTTCTATTGAGTCTTACATTGTCCAAGAATTATTAGTCCAGTTCACATGGAAAAAGACATTTTTATTTACTTGGATTCAAAAGATCCTTTAATGTTATAAACAAATAACACACTCAAAAATAAAGCTTAATATGCAGATTTGATAGTCCTAGCCATTTTTCCCTTTAACTTTAATATTAATTGCTTTCTGAATGTATCATTACTTTTAAGATAGAAACGTATAATTTCAAATATTTAGACACAGGAGACACATTCATCTTATGTGCTTCCACAGATATAAATTAGATATATGCTTACCGTAACAGGTTGTAATTGCCATTTTATTTGTCTAACAACTCAAGAGACTACAAGTTCTGTGGAGAAAAAGATCATAACTCTTCTAATCACTATTGTAGCTACAGTGCTGGTGTTATATAGCTGGTGTATAACTGGTGATCAATATAATTTTGTTGAGTTTTTATTCATTCATTAAACAAATACTTATCAGACACCTTCTATGAGCAGTATGCTTGGCAGTAAAGATTCTGACATGAACATAACTGAGAAGTTTAAACTCACAGGAAAAATAAAATACAGTGTAGCAAGTGTAATGATAAAAAGCACATTATTTATCAAAGTAATGAAGAAGAAAGAGGACTTAATTATTTCTCGCATAATTTGTGAAAGACGCCTGAAAGAGGTCACACCTGAGCCAGATTTTCAAAGAAGAATGGGCTTTTGCCAGGAAGATCAGTGGGGAAATTTGACAAAATTCTAAATAAATGGTGCAGTATTTGAAAAGGCAACTGGATATGATGATAAAAATTGACAAAACCCATATCCCTAAAACATAAAATAAATTAGTTCTTAAAATATGTGGCAGTTCTTACTCCACAAAGAGTGAATTACCACTCCAAAAATTTCATCAACATTGCCTTCATACTGCTATTGCTTGAACCTATGTTCCCATAGAATTTTATATTATCACGATTAGAACTCCATTCTAATTTAATCAGTATGTCCCACTTATCAGCATAAGATAAAGAATTAAGTCACTTTCCTTTTATTCAAATTAAATGATTCTGAGGTTCTAGTCTATCTCTTCAGAATCTTCTCCTTATTGATTGCTTTAAGCCCCTCAGGGACAGTTTGCTTTTCTTTTGTTTAATTTTCTTTCTTTTTCTTTTATATATATATACATATATAT
>NW_012108186.1:1231090-1233695 GCF_000951045.1 Mandrillus leucophaeus | reverse complement strand
GTTAAAAGTTCTTGCCTCTTCCAGCCACACCAGTGATCACCATTTCCTGTCCTTGGGTGAGTGATATTTCTATCTATAAAAATCCTAAATTCAATTTGTCCCACACAATGCTTAAACTTCTTTCTTAAAGTATAACTCTTCTTGTGCCAATTACAAATTTGTCTTGGTCCTCTACTGCATGTCAAATTGTGGCCACACGTTCCAGTTTTGAGTCTTCCTACTCATATCACAGCATAACACTTCATGTAACCATAGTCTTACATATTCTAATCCAATCCAATCCAATCGTTTGATTTCACTGATGAGGAATCAGACTAGAATTTTAAAGTTCTATTATCATACGTTCTTTTCACATTTACTACCATATATTTAATGCTGAAGTGAGTACCTGGCCTATCAAAAGTGCTTGCTAAGTATTTGTTGCATGAGTTAAAGTTTAGATTCATTTTTCTGTTTGTTTCCAAGCTATAAATCAAAGTATATCTACAGGATCTGATTGTCTCACCACACCCAAAGTGAATACTGAAGCAAATTAAAATAAAAATCATACATCTACACTCATTCACTTAATATCAAGGTGTATAATTTCAGCACAGCTATAACTCTCATATTACTTCTATTTCAAAAATAATAATAATAAATATTTTAAAACATTTACCATGTGCTATATTTTGAATGATGGTCCCCTCCAAACTCATGTGAAAATTTAAAAATTGTCATTGATAGTATCTGGGGATGGGACCTTCAGGAGGTGGTTAGGTCATAAAGGCTTCGCTCTCATGAAGTGACTAACACCATTATCAGGGGAGGAGGATCTCCTACTCTTGCTCTCTCTCTCACCTTCTCTCTTGGCCATTCTTCCATATGATGATGCCTTCAGCCATGTTAAGACACAGCAAAAAGGCCCTCACCAGATGCTGGCACCTGGATATTGTATTTGCCAGCCTCCAGAAATGTGAGAAATAAATTTCTGTTTACTTTAATTTATCCAGTTTCAGATATTCTGGTATAGTGGCACAAAATGGTTAGGCATTGTTCTGATATTTTAAATATATTAAGTAATATAACCTACGAAACAATCCTGTAGTAGATATTAGTTTTATATCAATTTTACAAATAAGAAAACTGATCACAAAGAAACTAAATAACAAGTACACTGAGAGAAGAATGTAAGAAAATTTTGTCTGCAACATGTGTAGGAGCAGAGAGTATCACAGGTAACTACCTACCAGTTATCTGGGCTTAGTATCTGATTGCATGGAAATGCGAATATGAAAATAGCAAACACTGAAGGAACATTTAGGTTTGGGGGTGTACATGTGTACTTTAATGTGTTTGGTTTGGGTTTTTTTGTAGAGAAACCTTTAAGATATCCAAAGAAAAATATTAGGATGGCAGTTGGCTTAGAGGTCAGAAGAGAAGCCTTGAATGAGGATGTAAATCTGAGAGTCAATGACTTACAATTTATATAGTATCTAGCTATGACATGCACATGCATATTCCCACATCCTCATACGTACCTTCCTACATACACACATTCAAATACTAATATATAGAAATATGTCATGCTGAACTATAATTTAGCCCAGCTTCTTAATTCAGGAAATACTGTCTTTTAATATTAAAGCTTAGGGAACTATATTCATTAAGTTTAGCTACTTGTAGCAGAAACTAGAATATAACTATTTCTCAGGTAACAAGTCTGGAAGAAGGTATTCTAGAGCTAGTGCTGGTAAGGGCCTCAAGTTTCTTATAGTTTCCTACTCCCCATCGTTACTGTGACATTTGTATTTATTCATTGTGGTGTTACAATATTCTGGGCAGGAATAAGGAAGTGCAAAGTAGTGCATATGTCAGGAAAGCAAAGCATTTCATTTTTTCATGGCCACCCCTAGAAACAAAAGTTCCTGGGAAACCAGGTTTTTTTATCTGAGCATAATGTAACCCCAAATAAAATTGAGATTATGTTTTTTAAGAAAGGGAGCGTGAATATGAGATAGATATTTGACATGTGCTGTGATTTGAATGTGCTCCTTGCAAAATTCAAGCATTAAAGCTTAATGGCCACTATGTTAGTAGTAAGAGGTGGAGGCTTTAAGAAGGGATTAAGTCATGAGTGCTCCAGCCTTTGTGAAAGGTATTAGGTGGCCTTACAAAAGTACCTGATGGAGAAAGTTTGTCTCTTTTGCCCTCCACCTTCCACCATGTGAGAGCACAGTGTGCCTCCCCTCTGGAGGATGCAGCATCAAGGTGCCATCTTGAAAGCAGAGAGCAGCCCTCACCAGACACGAAACCTGCTGGTGCCCTGATAGTGGACTTACCAGCCTCCAGAACTGTGAGAAAATAAATTTCTCTTATTTACAAATTACCCAGTCTGTAGTATTTTGTAATAGCAGCACAAATGGACTAAGATAGCATGTCTGCCAGAGAGTTGTTGGGCTTCAGAGCTTTAACAAAATTTGAAACTGCCTTACCACAATTTTCCAGATGAGATTAAAGTGATTTGCTCCAGGCTACAGTTTGAGCAGGTAGTACTGGCAAAAAATAAAACTGGTAAAAACAGAACCTATAGGTGTGCTGGCTGGTAGCACAGTTATCATATCAT
>NW_012108186.1:1222601-1229005 GCF_000951045.1 Mandrillus leucophaeus | reverse complement strand
ACCTTTAAGATATCCAAAGAAAAATATTAGGATGGCAGTTGGCTTAGAGGTCAGAAGAGAAGCCTTGAATGAGGATGTAAATCTGAGAGTCAATGACTTACAATTTATATAGTATCTAGCTATGACATGCACATGCATATTCCCACATCCTCATACGTACCTTCCTACATACACACATTCAGATACTAATATATAGAAATATGTCATGCTGAACTATAATTTAGCCCAGCTTCTTAATTCAGGAAATACTGTCTTTTAATATTAAAGCTTAGGGAACTATATTCATTAAGTTTAGCTACTTGTAGCAGAAACTAGAATATAACTATTTCTCAGGTAACAAGTCTGGAATAAGGTATTCTAGAGCTAGTGCTGGTAAGGGCCTCAAGTTTCTTATAGTTTCCTACTCCCCATCGTTACTGTGACATTTGTATTTATTCATTGTGGTGTTACAATATTCTGGGCAGGAATAAGGAAGTGCAAAGTAGTGCATATGTCAGGAAAGCAAAGCATTTCATTTTTTCATGGCCACCCCTAGAAACAAAAGTTCCTGGGAAACCAGGTTTTTTTATCTGAGCATAATGTAACCCCAAATAAAATTGAGATTATGTTTTTTAAGAAAGGGAGCGTGAATATGAGATAGATATTTGACATGTGCTGTGATTTGAATGTGCTCCTTGCAAAATTCAAGCATTAAAGCTTAATGGCCACTATGTTAGTAGTAAGAGGTGGAGGCTTTAAGAAGGGATTAAGTCATGAGTGCTCCAGCCTTTGTGAAAGGTATTAGGTGGCCTTACAAAAGTACCTGATGGAGAAAGTTTGTCTCTTTTGCCCTCCACCTTCCACCATGTGAGAGCACAGTGTGCCTCCCCTCTGGAGGATGCAGCATCAAGGTGCCATCTTGAAAGCAGAGAGCAGCCCTCACCAGACACGAAACCTGCTGGTGCCCTGATAGTGGACTTACCAGCCTCCAGAACTGTGAGAAAATAAATTTCTCTTATTTACAAATTACCCAGTCTGTAGTATTTTGTAATAGCAGCACAAATGGACTAAGATAGCATGTCTGCCAGAGAGTTGTTGGGCTTCAGAGCTTTAACAAAATTTGAAACTGCCTTACCACAATTTTCCAGATGAGATTAAAGTGATTTGCTCCAGGCTACAGTTTGAGCAGGTAGTACTGGCAAAAAATAAAACTGGTAAAAACAGAACCTATAGGTGTGCTGGCTGGTAGCACAGTTATCATATCATTACTGCAATATCAATTGCCTAAAATTTTATAATGCTGGTCCACAACCTATCCCAGAGCCCTCTATGTTCCACTTAAGTCCCCTAGTTCTCTGCATGAATGATCATTGTCATATTTATCACACTCTTCTGTAATTATTTGTTAGTGTGTCTACTTGCTCTCTAAATTAAAAACACCCTCTGGAGCAGGAATCATGAGTTATTCATCATTTTATCCCTTTCCTATCCTTCTCCCACTTTTATTCTCAGAGAACACTCAGCATATTGTAGATGGTTAATAAGTTTTTGTTAAATGAATTAACTTCACATAGAAGAATATAACCTCATGATTATATTTTAGTGTTGCTGATGGAAAGATATTAAACATTTTTACAGTGTTGATTTTTACCCCAATACCCCTCAAGCCATTGACTAAAATCATTAATACATTATTATCATCATAGTCTCAGGGCTAGTGAAAGTCATCTGATTCAGTTCCTACATTCATGTAGTCATTTTAATCATCAGAGTCAACTAAGGACCAGAGAAGTTACATTGCCCAAGGTTACAAGATCAGTAAGTGAAAGGGAAGAGACAAGGCACAGGTGTCTTTCTTCTTAGGGCTATTTAGTGTATTTAGTGTCATTATTGTTGCTTTCAGTACATCACATTGCCAAAACTTTAGTGTAATGATGTATTTCACTTTTGTATTTCATATGTTCAAAGTCTAAAATGTGCCATGCTATTTTAAAATATTGACTTTGATATATCTTTGGGTGAAAATGCAAAGGTTTTCACAAGTATGATATTGTATTTGAGCAACAGCAAGTGTGTCAAAATTTATTCTCAAGATTGAACTTGAGTTTTTCTATTTCTAGGGATTGATACTCATAATACATCTTTAGTGTCCCTCCAGGGCAGCTTAGATAGTCTACTTTTGGTTTATAATGGAAAAAAATAGAGGTTAAAATAAAGGCCAGAGCAACTGTCAGAAAGCATTACTTTTGCTGCTATATAAACATATCCATTTACTTAAATTATGCTGGCTGTTAGCATCCACACTTTTGCTATATGCAACATAGTTAACACTACTTTCTCAGCACTTTACTCACTTGAAAATGAGAACATATATTTTGTATGATTAAATAAATTAGACAAGGCTAGGCTATGACATATAGTTCTTGTCTCCAAGACCTAAATGAAATCAGAGAAGTCTATTAAGAGGTAGATGGTAAGCATAAAGACCATCAGGTGCAGAGCTAAACATCATCTCATGTATTTCACATAGATATTTCATAGCATATATATCAAATCTGTCTTGCATATTTATAGTAATCTTCATCTTTTTGTTACTAGTAGTCATGTAAGCCCTATTTCCCCAGACATAAATTCACTTAACATAAATTTATTGAATAAGAATGATTTTATATTTCTTCTTCAATTCAATGCAACCTACAGTGTGGTGAAAAATTTGGAAGTTGTCTGAACAATGACAAATAGTTGGATAAGTCAAACAGGATCAATTGGAGTTTGCATGTCAGGGTTATGCCCCTGATCTATTTAAAGAGTTAGGGCCTGGGATTCTGTTTAAAATATATATTCTTATTTTCATACTCGACCTTATTTGATCGTCTCCCAAACCTCATAAGTTAAAAAACAAGAGCAGCTTTTCTTCTTTCTAGATGATGAAAATTAGGCTCAGGAAAGTTCTACAACCTATCTAAATTCTCATAGCTACTAAATTACAAAATTGGAAAGTCAGAGGGAATAAAATCCAGGGAATTCTGCTTTGAAATTCTTGGCTCCTTTTACTTCACTACCTTCTCCTGTCGTTAGAAGTGAATCAACCTGGGTTAGTGGGGACAGAAACAACACACATCTTAAGAGTTAAGCTGATGTTTTACAGATTTGTTTTAAAAATATTTTTTAAACCTAGTTTGGTTACTAAACAACTATACTCAAGACAAGTAATCACTTAAAACTTCAATCATTTGATAAACGTATGAAATACCTGAACAGTAATTAGTTCTGTTACAGAACTATTTTGATGTGCTACGTTTCATGATTATTATATTTTTTAATTCATAATTGTCTAATATCTACTTACCTATTGCTATGGGACAAAGAGACCTTTTTTGTTATATGTATACCTTCTAATCCTGCCTTTACATTGCTCTGTGAAAAGCTGATTAGGAACAAAATCCATTAAGATATATATTAAAAGAACTGTGGGAAAATAGATCAGAAAACCAACATAGGAAGTTAAATGGGAAATAAATTTTTTAACATCTGTTCATTCTTTTAAATTGTATACATTTCCTTTGCAAAAAAATTTTAGAAGTCAGTTAAAAACTTATACCAAGAAAAGACTTACTGTGAATAAGTCAATACCTTCTTGCATACACCACTAGTCTCTCATAACAAACCTACCCTCCAAATAATGATATTACATAGACCACCACTATATTTGTATTTGTTTAGTGCTTTAAAATTTTTTTCCCATAAATTATCTTTTTTTGTTTTTTTGAGATAGAGTTTCACTCTTGTCACCCAGGCTGTAGTCAAATGGCATGATCTCAGCTCACTGCAACCTCTGCCTCCTGGGCTCAAGCGATTCTCCTGCCACAGCCTCCAGAATAGCTGGGTTTACAGGTGCCCACCACAACTCCAACTAATTTTTGTATTTTCAGTAGAGACTGGGTTTCACCATGTTGGCCAGGCTGGTCTTGAACTCCTGACCTCAGATGATCCACCCTCCTCAGCCTCCCAAAGTGCTGGGATTACAGGCATGAGCCACTGCACCTGGCTACCTTTTTGATCTCTTTATATTAGTTCGTGCATCCTTTTATGTCTACATACCTACTACATTTCGCTGATCATCCCTTTGTCTAAAATGTAAGCTCAGGAGTTATTCTTGTATCATAGAACCATGTTCAGTTTTGAGAATATAAAGAGTATAACATCTTAGCTAAGTGAGAAGATAAATATCCTGAACATCATGCAATTAATTTCATGAAAAATATGTCATAAATCATCCAGAATCTCCTCATTTTCTTATATCACAGAGACAAGAATTTCAGAAATGTAGTGATATTATCATCATCCTTTGGTATTCAAAGTTGATTCTTTCTACCAATATCCTCATCTCTATCTGAGGTTGCACCTGAAAAATGTTTGAAACTCTTGGCCTCACACAGACCAAGTCCTGTAACTGTTAATGGCTGTCATTTAAGGGTCTGTGCACCTCTATTTTTCATGCCAAGAGCTTTACTTAAACTTTTGAACTCTACATGCCAGGTTAGTTGATCAGCCACTATTCTTCCTCCTTCATAGAGCTCAATTTCTCTGCTCAAAATTATGTAACTTTGTAATGTTTCTTCCATCATCTTCATCCATCCACACATTCCAGTATGTGTGACTCCCCTCACCATTACTCTAACCAAAATCTGCTTTATGGAATTAGTATTATAAATATTACTTAAATTATTTTGTAAATGTAAGGCACCTTACCCCAAGTGTTGTAACAGCATAGTAACTCTAATCTGGAATGAAAGATTCTTAACGGTATTTAAGGCATCAAATGAAAAGGAAAAATTCATAAGAAGGTAGTGATGAAAAAAGTAAAGAGCTGAGAGCTTGGTTCTAGAGTACAAATTTGGTTGATTCCTTATCCAGATTAGAATCTGACCCTAAGAGCATTTTTCTCTATTCTGATCCTCTGACAGACTTTCTAGAAAGATTAAGGGTAAGATATTTGACATTTTAATTTAAAGCCAAACAGCGATATTTGGGTTAAGAAAAATAATGTCAAACTCAGTACCAAACACAAAATATTTCAGCTATTTTATTTCATTTCATGCTAGAAATATGCTGAAGAAGGAAATATACTCTTGGAAAAGAAAATATTGAGAATAGAGACATCCCTGGAGAAAAAGGTAATAGAATTTTTAAAGTGCCTAATTCAAAATGATTCAAAAGGCACAGAACCCTTTTATCCCTTTATCATTTTGCCTACATTCTAAAATGAAATCTTGCCATTTTTTATCCTACTTAGAACAAGTATTAGATATGTTATTAAAATGTCAACCTAGAGATAAAAATGGGTCAAAGGCACCACCTTGATTTTTATCATTTTATGCCTTGAAAATTACAACTTAAAACATACAGTTAATAATCTTCCTAATGGACTGCAAAAATACCGGTTATGTATATATCCCTTCTGATATACACTCTGTGGCAGAGTGCATCTTCCAGATATATACCATCCTACATATGCTTCTTACAATGTAACATCAACACTTCAGTCAAGAGGTGAAGTCTATTAAATATATCTCTTTTCTTTCTCTTTCCTTTTCCTCATTCTCTGACTTCTCCTTTTTATCTTCAGCCACTCTTGGAACCCAGCCAGCCACTCTGCTGTCAGCAAGTCCACACTAGCTCATGTGGAAAAATAGTACGGAAAGTTCCACATGGAGAGAAACTAACTCCTCCATTCAATAGCTAGTCACAACAACCAAGGATAAGCAATCCTTCAGATGATTCCAGCTTCCAGCCATTGGGTCTTCCAACTGAGGTCCCAGATATTCTGGAAGAGAGGTAGGTTGTCCCTTTTGTTCCCTATCCAAACTCTTAACCCACATGATCCATCAGGATAATAGATGGTTGCTTTCTTCAAATACATTTTGCATAATTTGTTATAGAGCCAAAGTTAACAGAAACATTATCAAATTAGAAATAAGTACTTGATGTTTTTGTTTTCTACTCTTGGCTTTTGTCATCAGTGCAATTTTTGATTATTATTTTTTTAAATAATGAAGCAGAGTATTATGTAATCTACTTCGTTCCCTCCTTGATTCTGAAACTCCTAGTCAAGTTCAATACACTTCCAGAGGTAGCACATGGCACAACCATATTTTAAGACTAAATGCGCAATTTAGAAACCACCTGGGAACATATTTTGCAACCCTATCTGTGTTAGTACCCAGATGTACAGACATTCAACTTACATCAACATACATTCAGGCCAGGTGTGGTGGCTCACACCTGTAATCCCAGCACTTTGGGAAGCCAAGACCAGAGGATCACTTGAGGTCGGGGGTTCAAGACCAACCTGGCCAACATGATGAAACCCCGTCTCTACTAAAAATACAAAAATTAGCCATGCATGGTGGCATGTGCCGGTA
>NW_012108186.1:1215538-1218116 GCF_000951045.1 Mandrillus leucophaeus | reverse complement strand
CAAGTGAAACACCTCATTCTCAGAGACTGTAGAAAACTGCGGTTATAGATTAGGTGACTGTGTATGAAGCGGTAGGAAGTGGAGGAAGAATGTATATGACAACTTCAAGTCCTCAGTTTGACAGGAAAGGAGATTATCTGAGTGGTGGAAAAGAAGAGGGCTTGAAGAGGATGCAGAAGGCTTAGAATGGTTTTGAAACTGAATAAAATAAGCAGTTGAATAAGGATACATGCAAGGATTGAAAGTATTGTTCCCATAGTAAGTATTTATTGTTCATCTCCCGTGTGTTAGGTTTTCAAATCACAATAATAAACAAGGTAGACACTGACTACACCTTCAAGACAGAGATTAGGTAAGTAAATGGAAAATTACCATTCATTGTGACTACTGTTCAGGAACTCTGAATGGAAAGGTATCATTTGAATATCAATAGGCATTAACCGAGCAAAGAGAGAAAGAGGAGTAAAGAGTGTTGCAACACACGGCCTACTATATGCAAAGACCCACAATTACAGGAAGTCTGGTATATTCTATTTCACTGAATATAGTGCCTTCTGGAAGTTCAGAGAGATACAGTTGAGGTGAGGAGAGGAGAGGCTAAAGAATAAGAGGGGAGGGCCTGACTATGTTGGTCTTTATATAGTACAGCAAGGAGTTTGGACTAAACTCCCAAGACATTAGAGAAACACTGTATGGTTTTAGATAGGAGAAAAATCAGCTCAAATCTACATTTTGAAAGATGTCTCGGTTAAAGCTCTCTGTGGCAAAAAAAAAACAAAAAACAAAAAACAGAATACTGCTACAGCTGACTTAAGCAAAAAGAAGAAATTTATTAACTATATATTATACTGTTTTTCAACCTTTTCCATATCCTGGCACAGATGGAAAATGATAATATTTATACAGCACCCTGGGGAAAAGAGACGAGGCTGCTTGTGGCAGGAGGCAAGCAGCCTGGGGACTCCAGCTGCCCTGAGGCTAGGGGGTCAACATCGCAGCATACATCTGCAACAGACCAGCTGGAGAGCTCAGAGCCACTACATGAAATTATAGACTCAGGGATAAATCATGCAAACAGAGACTGGCTGAGCCTCATGAGGCTAGGAACTCTAAAGCCATCAGAAGTCAGGTGTCTTTTCTCAGCCTCTCTCTCTCTTTCTGGGGCAATGTGGTTCTATCTCTGCTCCTTTTGGTATATAGATGCTTCCTTGTGCACGTGGCTGAATCTGCCTCATATCTCCCATGTCTGCAAGTTCTTCCAGTTGAAGTACCCAATAAAAAAAACCTAGCAGTCCTTAATGTTAACTCCACATTCCCAAGAAAAAGAATCTGATTGAACCAGGTGTCTATTCTGTCTACATCTTTTGTTATCAGTAAGATGCCCTATAATAAACATAGAGCCATGGAGGCCTGCCATGTGATTAGAGGTAATTTCCAAGAAGAGCTGCAGAAGCGGGCAGACTCTTGAGACCTCAGAAGAGTACTCTGGCTACAATAGGAAGCATGTCTAAAGAAAAAGCTATATGGGATTCATGGGGATGCATTGAGAAGCTGTTCCAGCAAGCCAGGAAAAGTTCAGAATGGCCAAGGCAAGAGTAAGAGTATTAGTAATACAAGTACAGAGATTTGAGCAATAGTTTCAAGACATATTAATAAGATCTGGGGTTTGGTTATTTGAAGGTATAAAAAAGAAAAAGAGACAGATTTCTGGCTTGAACAACCAGGTGAAGGGGATGGCATCTTTCACTGATCAGGGACATGTGGGAAGAATAACAAGATTGAGAGACAGAAGAGTTTCACCATTGGATTGATAGGTCCAATAGGCAGCTGGTTAGGAGATATTGGAGCTTAGAAGCGCCATCTAAGAGGAATTTAAATTTGGGAGTTTTTAAAATAATGACTAAAGTTTTGGAGTGAAATTGTGCAGGTAGAGAGTTTAGGATGAGAATAAAAGCTGAGAAACAGTGGAAAGGACCCCAGGAAAGAAACATAGTTTGAGGAGTGGTCAGAGTAGGAGAGGCCTCCAAAGCAGATTGAGCAAGAGTACCAAGATGGGAGAAGAAAGCACAAGAAAGAAAGAAGAAACTGAAAGACAAAAGAAAGGATTTTTTTCTACACATAGGGAAAAACCAGTAGCACCAAATGTTGCTAAGAAGTAAAATAGAATATAGAATAAAAAGAGCTCCATGGATTTAGCAATAAGTGCCTTGGCAAGGAAGCCGTCTAAATAGAGGAGTGAGTACAAAAGCCAAAATGAAAAGTATTTAAGAGTAAATGGGAGATAAAAAAGTAAAGCTTTAGCAAGAGTCATGAGAAATTTGGCTGTGAAAAGGCAGAGAATATGCTAATAATGAGAAAGGGTTATAAATTGAGGGAGTGTTTTGTTTTGCTCTTAAATATGTCATATTAATTCCATACAATGGTGTATCTGGCAGGCATCTCCAAGCTAAAGAGTGGAGATGAAATGGTGGCAGTAACTCAAAAAGCATGCCAAATCTTTGCTACCTGTGCCTGCCTAAAAACACAGAGGATAATGCTGAACTGCAGAATTTAGAAGTTCATTCTCTGGTCACTGAAC
>NW_012108186.1:1210505-1212493 GCF_000951045.1 Mandrillus leucophaeus | reverse complement strand
CAGTGAGCCCAGATCATGCCACTGCACTCCAGCTTGGGCAATAGAGTGAGAATCCATCTCAAAAACAACAACAACAACAACAAAAATACATGAATTGAGTGTATGTGCAAAAGAAAAAAAAATGGGGGGATTTACGTTAAGTAATTTGTACAAGGCATGCACTATTAGTTTCTTAAAAATGTACAACAATCTTATTACATAGGGCATCACCACAGATGTGACTCAGAGAAGTTAAATAACTTTTAAGATCTAACTACCAGTTGTTGGTAAAGTCAAGATTCAAACTCATATCTGCCTTATGACAAATATATGACTTTTGCACCTTACCTTGTTTCTTTAGTGAGATAGTAATAGTAACAATTTCAGTATTTGTCACATAAACTGAATGAAATTCATGAAAGTTCCCTAGAACATAGTAAACAATAAATATTAAAAATTAATGTTATTTTTATTTTTTAATTTTCTACTTAGTGGTAGATACTGTAAAAAACAAAACATAGAAACATGTAGTCTTTAACATTCACTATATTTGCAATATAGTGTTGGGAGTGTTAGGTTGGATCTATAGTGGATTAGGTATTATATAAATACACAAATAACTGTAATGTAAAATAAATTATAATAAATGACTAGTATAAAAAATGACTATATTCAGTTGAGATATCAAGAAATGTTTTATGAATACAATAATGCCAAAGATGAATCTCGATGGTTAAAATTTTATTTTAACAGAGAGGAAGAGATACTAATTTCATGTAGAAGGAACTGCATAATGAATGAATATGCAAACATTGGGAAATTTCTCTAAAAATTCTACAAAGTTTAGTATTCCTGGAGAAAAGAGCTCATTAAATTTTTAAGATGGAAAAATTGAATATGTTTATAAGCTAGGGGAAGGAGTCAGCAAAAATTTTAAGAATAGAGACAGAAAAATGGCTATTCTAAAAACAGTAAGAATGGAATGGATCAAGGAAGGTGGGAATGCAATTGTCCCTGAAAAGCAAGTGAAACACCTCATTCTCAGAGACTGTAGAAAACTGCGGTTATAGATTAGGTGACTGTGTATGAAGCGGTAGGAAGTGGAGGAAGAATGTATATGACAACTTCAAGTCCTCAGTTTGACAGGAAAGGAGATTATCTGAGTGGTGGAAAAGAAGAGGGCTTGAAGAGGATGCAGAAGGCTTAGAATGGTTTTGAAACTGAATAAAATAAGCAGTTGAATAAGGATACATGCAAGGATTGAAAGTATTGTTCCCATAGTAAGTATTTATTGTTCATCTCCCGTGTGTTAGGTTTTCAAATCACAATAATAAACAAGGTAGACACTGACTACACCTTCAAGACAGAGATTAGGTAAGTAAATGGAAAATTACCATTCATTGTGACTACTGTTCAGGAACTCTGAATGGAAAGGTATCATTTGAATATCAATAGGCATTAACCGAGCAAAGAGAGAAAGAGGAGTAAAGAGTGTTGCAACACACGGCCTACTATATGCAAAGACCCACAATTACAGGAAGTCTGGTATATTCTATTTCACTGAATATAGTGCCTTCTGGAAGTTCAGAGAGATACAGTTGAGGTGAGGAGAGGAGAGGCTAAAGAATAAGAGGGGTGGGCCTGACTATGTTGGTCTTTATATAGTACAGCAAGGAGTTTGGACTAAACTCCCAAGACATTAGAGAAACACTGTATGGTTTTAGATAGGAGAAAAATCAGCTCAAATCTACATTTTGAAAGATGTCTCGGTTAAAGCTCTCTGTGGCAAAAAAAAAACAAAAAACAAAAAACAGAATACTGCTACAGCTGACTTAAGCAAAAAGAAGAAATTTATTAACTATATATTATACTGTTTTTCAACCTTTTCCATATCCTGGCACAGATGGAAAATGATAATATTTATACAGCACCCTGGGGAAAAGAGACGAGGCTGCTTGTGGCAGGAGGCAAGCAGCCTGGGGACTCCAGCTGCCCTGAGGCTAGGGGGT